>NW_022473586.1:85095-110905 GCF_009769535.1 Thamnophis elegans
TCTCCCCTCCCCTTCTCCTCCTCTCCTTCTTCTCCCCCTCCTCCTTGCCTTCTCTCCTCCCCCTCCTCCTTTCTATAACTTCCTCCCTTCTAACACTGATGATGTTCCCTAGATGGGTCATGAAACGTCTGCAAGAAAACCACAAAAACTCAGAGAGCACCAAGGACCCCACTGTCCTCCTCCTCCTTGCCTCCTCCTCCTCTCCTCCTCCTATCCCTCCTCCTCCTCCTCTCCCACTTCCTCCTCCTCTCCCCTCCCCTTCTCCTCCTTCTTCTCCCCCTCCTTCTTGCCTTCTCCACTCCTCCTCCTCCTTTCTACAACTTCCTCCCTTCTAACACTGATGATGTTAGTTAGCTGGGTCATGAAACGTCCTCAGGAAAATAACCAAGCTCAGAGAGCCACAGGGACTTCACAAATGAACCCGGAGCTGCAAATGATTCTCTTCCATTTGTCTTTTAAAACCTTCTGAATTAGCGCATGTATTTGTACGCATGAAATTTTCTGGCTTTTTCGCACGTCCTGCACACATGCTCAAATGTCCCTTCATGTTCTTCTCCCCACGTTCAGCCTGCCTCCCAAGTGCCTTTCGACTGTACATTCTAGGCAACGTCTCAAGGGCCCAAGATAAATGGCCCGTCTTTTTATAAAAAAATTCTCTCTTAAGCTTAGGACACCATGTACATTTCAAGCCTAACTGCCACATATTTTTCCCATGCGGATAAACCAAAATGCTTCCCTCATTTTATTGTACATTTCCCCCCCCTCCCCACTTGTTCTTCTTGGATGAAAACTCAAGTTGAAAGTCTTATCAAGTCGAAGCATTCTCCATCTTTGAATGAGTCAAAAAAAATGATCTCCAAACTGTGTTTTCTCCCTTTAGGGTTTTTTTTTTTTTTTTTTTTAAAAATCAATATAGAGGATTTTCTTAATATGAATTAGGATCAAGATTAATGAGTGAACAGAAGCATTGTATTGTTTCCCCCCCAGCAGAGAGAAACAAAGAGGGTCAAATGGATTTTATTTTTTTAAAATCCCAAAAGAGAATAGATCTCAGCTTGTTTCTATTCTCAAATTGCGTCCGGATTTTTGTGCTTGCAATGAAAAAAAAAAGAAACGTAACTTTAATTCTGTTTTAATGAGATAGGTTCATTGTTGTAGAAATGGGGTTGTGTAAAAGTAAAAAAAAAGTTGTGGTTGCAATGTTCTTACCTTCCACTGTGCTAAAGACAGTGGGGGGTGGGTGGGTTGTGATTTTTTTTCTCTTTCCTTTCCCCTCTTTACACAATATCTTTCCTCCCCTTCTTCCTCCCATTATAAAAATGTCAAATCAATGCATGAACAGTTTGGCACCATTCATTCCAATGCAAACAAAACTGATCAGGTTGAATATTATTATTACCTTCAATAACCTTATATAATTCCCATAACAATTTACATCTAGATTAGGTTACAGAAACCTTGCAATCAATCGACACACTGTATGTAATTGAAGATGGCTTTGTTTTACTTCTCTATGTCCGTCTAAAAATAAAAACTTTCATAAAACAATCTTTTCATTATTCAATTATTCCACCTATTTCTCATTATTACTTCCACTTTATCAAGTAGAAATGTAGTACGTTAATATTCCCTTTATTTATTTATTATGAAGTGTTAATACCACTTTATAATGCCTTGGTAAGGCCACACTTGGAATATCTGCATTCAGTTTGTCCACGATGTAGAAAAGATGTGGAGACTCTAGAAAGAGTGCAGAGAAGAGCAACAAAGAGGATTAGGGGACTGGAGGCTAAAACAGATGAAGAACGGTTGCAGGAACTGGGTATGTCTAATTTGATGAAAAGAAGGACGAGGGGAGACATGATAGCAGTGTTCCAATATCTCAGGGGCTGCCACAAAGAAGAGGGAGTCAAGCTATTCCCCAAAGCACCTGAGGGCAGAACAAGAAGCAATGGGTGGAAACTAAACAAGGAGAGAAGCAACTTAGAACGGAGGAGAAATTTCCTGACAGTTAGAACAATTAACCAGTGGAACAGAAGTTGCCTCCATAAATTGTGAATGCTCCAACACTGGAAGTCTTTAAGAAGATGTTGGATAGCCGTTTGTCTGAAGTGATATAGGGTTTCCTGCCTAGGCAGGGGGGTGGACTAGAAGACCTCCAAGGCCCCTTCCAACTCTGCTATTGTATTGTACAAGTGTCAAGTTGGCTGTTATTTTTATAAAATGCCAGGAAAGGACCCCGAAGAAATTCTCTTTCCAAAAAAAAAAAAAAAAGCTCCAGCTGCCATTTTAAAAATCAACAACGTAACAGGTTTCCAGGTGGAGCTTTTGAATATTTCAGCTGGAAGGACGCGGAGCCTTTTTCCAGCAAAAAAAAGTCAAGAAAAAGGGGTTGGCTAGGGTGAGTAGGAGGTTCCAGAAACATTTCCAATCCTGCAAGTCAGAGGGTTTTTTTTTAAAAAAAGGAAAAAAAATATCTTCATTCCTCGTTGCCTTCTGCACCATTAGCTAAATGAAAATAAATGGATAAAGAAAAGCCTTAATTGCATTCGTTAAAGTACATTAAGCCATTGAGTTAGTTGAGTAGTTGTTCAAAAGACCATCTCCTGTTTTTGCCTCGGTTTGTTAACTTGAGTTTGCAAAAAAAAATAAATTAAAAATCAATCAGAATAGAGCTGGAAGGGACCACGGAGGTCTTCTAGTCCATCCCCCTGTTCAAGTGCAAGACCCTATACCTGTGGTGGCACGCGTGGCCATATTTGTTGGCATGGCAGCCCTCGGCAACCCACAGCTCCGGCGTGCCCGCAAACTGATTTTAGGCCTTCCGAGGGAGGCCGTTTTCACCCTCCCTGGGCTTCAGGAAAGCCTCCAGAGACGAGAGAGGGCGAAAAACAGGCCAGCCGTTGGTCGTAGTGTCCTGGGGTCACGTGTTCCCCTATTGCAGGGGTCCCCAAACTTGGCAACTTCTGGACTTCAACTCCCAGAATTCTCCAGCCAGCTCCCCAAACCTGGCTAGAGAATTCTGGGAGTTGAAGTCCACAAGTCTCCAAGTTGCCAAGTTTGAAGACCTCTGCCCTATTGCAGCCTCCTGATAAGCGAAGACGATGGCGTGGGGTGGGGATCCAGATTCGTTTAACAGCCGTTTCACGAACTGAAGCTGAACGGCAGGGATTCGCTTAGCAACGGTGGCAGGGAAGGTTGTAAAATGGGGGCGAAGCTCGCTTAACCCTTGGCAGTGGAAATTTTGGGGCTCAAATCGCGGTCGGATGTTGAGGGCTACCTTGAGCAAACAATGGGTTCGCTTAACGACCCAGGAGGGTTCGCTTCCCATTGCTGTAAAAAACAACAACAATTTGTACATTTGGTGCTGGTGCACCTGCTTTTACGACTGTCCCTACTTGAGACACACATTGTGTCAGCGTTTCCAAATACCATGTAGAATCAAATCAGAATCGAAGGCAAAACTATGCTTAAAGTTCCAATGTAATAAAGCAGGCACGTTGGCACATAACTGTGGGGTCCCAACTCTGGAAGTTACATCAGAAGCCCACCCAGTTAAAAGTTCATGATCTTGTCCCCACACCCACAGTCCATCACATGGTCCAATCTCCTCCTTCCACGCTGGCGTCCATGCCCAGCTTCTTCCGGTCAGGTGTACTGGTGTGGAGAACAAAGGACGACCTTGGCTTCTAGCAAAGAATGAAAAACAATACATTCCAAAATCCTACTCCTTCTAATCCCCCCCTCCCATTGACTATACTTAAAGAAACAGCATAATGAAATAAGAGAAAGCGTGGGAGGCCAAAATTCTAAAAGGAATATAAATGCAGTCCTACCAAGGGGGACATTGCAGGCCAAAATGATGGAGATAAGCCAAGGGCTCACGGCATGCAACGCTTCCGTGAGCTCACAAATTCCCTTTGTGGCTGTGCTGATGTCACACACGGCTGACCGAGTTCACCTCCTGCCTGGGTTTGCGGAGCACATGAAAAGCATGAAGTTGCCAAGGTGTTGCACTTCTTTAACACGCTAAGAACAAACAGAAAGAAAGCCAGGCTGAACAAATAAATGTGACTTGCCGATTGAGTTAAATGTTGCGCGAACACCGTCGACGTTCAGATGAACTCTCCAGAAAACAGTGACGTGCGGTGAGGTTTATGGCTGGTGAGGCACTGACACAGAGGTTTCAAATTTTTTTAGGCTTGTGGACTTCAACTCCCAGAATTCCACAGCCAGGCATGCTCTGTTCCAATTTAAAGCGACATTTGTTTTTCTCCTTTGCGGAAAAGTTTTCCTTCATTCTTTTTCTTCTCCCTCCCCCTCCTTCCTCCCTCTCTCCCTCCCTCCCCCCGCTCTCAAACAGACACACGCACACAGAGAAGTTGGATCCCTCTCGCCATCAAACATCCACCTCTGCCTACCTATCTCGGGTTCCCTGGGAAGGTGAATAATGATGCCAAATCCAGCCTAAACATCTGCCTAGCACATTTCTCCAGGTGTAATTGATTGGGGGAAGACAAGACACGGTGCTGCACTTTACGTATCCCTACACTTTATTCGTCGCCCCACAGCGCATCCCTGTCAGGGTGACATCCAGTAAAAGACACAAACAAGACTTTGCCAAATTGCAACCTAATGATTAGGCAATTAATCAAAGCAGCAATTAAAAAAAAGCAGGAAGGACGAAAAGCACAACTGGGGAAACATGGAGGGGAGACGTTATCGGAGGGAGCCTGCTGCCACACCGCATCAAGAAAAGAAGAAAGTGAGATACACGCTGTGCACTCCAAATGTAAATCAGATTTTAGGGGCAAATATACGAGCACGTTGCACGATCTTTGCTAGATTCAGAAGGAAAAAAACAACGGAGTAAAAAACAAACCCTGCCATTTATAATTGCAGAAGCTCCTGCCAACTCTGGGTTAGTTAGCTTACTAGCTGGATACCTGTGCTTTGCAACGAAACTATGTGATCAGGCAATGCAGGAGAAATCCGGTTCACAATCCGTTGGCTCAGTGGCGGTCGGCGATTGAAACACATAAGGGAATATCGCTCCCGCCGCCTTGAGTCCGGAAGCAGTCCCATAGGCGGAAGGCGTAGACATTTTGGTGAGGTACCGATATTTAGTACTGTAAGGAGCCCCAGACCGCTCCTGAGTGAAGGAGTGTAACGCCTGCCGGTTTGAACTGAGGTAACGGAATGTGAGGCAAGTGGCAGTTGGAACAGAGTTCTTTTCATGTGGGGAGGGGGAGTAGAATGTCTAAGCATCAGAATGTGTTAATATAAAGCAACTGGCAGTTGGAACAGAGTTCTTTTCAGGTGGGGAGGGGGAGTAGAGCTCCTTAGCATCAGAGCGTGTTAATTACTCTATAAGAAACACTAATGATCTGACGGTCATTTTGAAAAATCCTTTTTTAGCGAACACCTAGAAGCCAAGAGGAACATACGTGCCAAGTTTCAAGTTTGTAGGCTTTACGGTTCTAGAGATTTAATGATGAGTGAGTGGTACTTGGCTTTTATATAGAGAGATTTACTCATCTATTTATTTATCAAATTTCTAAATTCTGGTCGATAATTTAAAAACCTACAGTGATGCTGCGATTCTAATCTTAATTGGTCTACAGAAGAGAGTATTTGGAGCTCAGGTTTGAGCTGTGGAGTCCTTGATGCTTTCTGAGCTTGTTTTTTCCCCCTTGCAGACGTTTCCTGACCCAACTAGGTAACAGCATCAGTGATAGAAGGGAGCGGGGTTTATAGAGAGGAGGAGGAGGAGGAGGGCTGTGAGCTTGGTTGTTTCCTTTCAGACATTTCATGACCCAACTAGGTAACATCATCAATGCTGCAGAAAATGGAGACTAGGTATATCCCAGTGGTGGGTTGTAGGTGGTATGCCCCACTCCGGGCGTACCGGAGCCTTCCTGGAACAACGGATACCGTTGACGAAAAGGCCCACCTGCCTGCCTGAGCTCCTTACTAGTCTTTTAAGTCTTCAGTGCTTTCATGCACGCGCATGGCGCGTACAGTGCCTGCACGACGCTCCGCTGAGCAGCTGGAGCGTCGCAGATGCCCGCGGAGGAGCTATGCACGCGTCCCCACCACTGGTATATCCTCTTCTTTGTGAGAGCCCTTCAAATATTGGAACACTGCTATTGTGTCATCCTTAAGTCCTTCTTCTCACTAGTGTTTCAATATTTGAGGGGCTGCCACAAAGAAGAGAGGGGGAGGTCAACCTGTTCTCCAAAGCCCCTGGAGGTAGGATAAGAAGCAATGGGTGGAAACTGGTCAAGGAGAGAAGCAACCTAGAACTAAGGAGAAATTTCCTGAAAGTGAGAACAATTAACCAGTGGAACGACTTGCCACAGACGTTGTGGGTGCTCCAACACTGGAGGTTTTAAAGAAGAGATTGGACAGTTATTTGTCTGAAATGGTATAGCATCAGAAGTGGTTTTCTGCCAGTTCACCCCGGATCAGGACGAACTGGTAGTGGTGGCGGCGGGAGGCTCCACGTGCGTGCACGAGCAAACCAGTAGTAAAATAAATTAGTAGTAAACAGTAGTAAAATAAATTAGTAGTAAATCAATAGTAAAATAAATTAGCAGTAAACCAGTAGTAAAATAAATTATTAGTAAACCAATAGTAAAATAAATTAGTAGTAAACCAGTAGTAAAATAAATTAGTAGTAAATCAATAGTAAAATAAATTAGTAGTAAACCAGTAGTAAAATAAATTAGTAGTAAACCAATAGTAAAATAAATTATTAGTAAACCAATAGTAAAACAAATTAGTAGTAAACCAGTAGTAAAATAAAAGCAGTAAACCAATAGTAAAATAAATTAGCAGTAAACCAGTAGTAAAATAAATTAGTAGTAAACCAGTAGTAAAATAAATTGAAACCCACCACTGTATAGCATCTTCTACTCAAGCAAGGGGGTGACTAGAAGACCTCCAAAGTCCCTTCCAGCTCTATTCTGAATGGAAACTTGAACTGAAACCCTCTGCTCAAGCCCCTTAGAGATGGTTGCTCTCAGTCTTTTCCTTGTGTTGTGTGAACACAGCAAACCCCACCTTTGGTGCCAAAGGAAGGAACTTGCTCCTGGTTTAAAAAAACATTTTCCCTCTCTGTAAGGAAAATTCTCCAGCAGAAAACGGTAGTTTGGGGGCATCTTTCTCCCACTGCTACTGGCTGATATGTATTCATTATTATTCTATGTTTGAGTTTATTAGGCTTTCCACACTGACTGCCAAGATGAATTGCAATCCAAATGCAAGTTAAAAAAAACACCAAATAGCCCTTTTTAAACTATTAAATTCGACGCTAAATTATAAGCCGCGGGGAAAACTCCAGTTATAGGGGTTTTAATGGCAAGGCTATAGCATTTTAAAAAGCCAGTGGGGAGATGCGTTCTCTCCATCCAACAAAAAGCGCACGAGAAGTTCATTGTTGTGACCCGCCAGTGGCCACCGGAGCTGGCAGCAGATTCGGACGGTGAAGAGGTTGGGGAGGAACCTGGTCCAGTCCTGGAGTCTGGAGAAGGCTTGGATAAGGGCTCTGTGTCGGGGGCAGAGAGGGGGGCCAAGAACCGTATGCCAGTTATCAGCTGTTATCAGTTATCAGTTATTAGGAGCCGAGGTGGCGCAGTGGTTTTAGTGCTGCACTGCAGGCTACTTCAGCTGACTGCAGTTCTGCAGTTCGGCTGTTCAAATCTCACTGGCTCAGGGTTGACTCAGCCTTCCATCCTTCCGAGGTGGGTAAAATGAGGACCCGGATTGTTGTTGGGGGCAATATGCTGACTCTGTAAACCGCTTAGAGAGGGCTGAAGGCCCTATGAAGCGGTATATAAGTCTAACTGCTATTGCTATTGCCTTCGGAGTCAGACATCAGTGAGGCGGAAGAACAGCTGGAGCCTGTTCCCAGTGTGCGCATGCGCAGAGTTGCCAGACGAAGGGAAGAGCTAAAGAACAGGGGTCGACTTGGGAGGAAGGCCACAGGTGGACGGTGAATGGCCCCTCCCAGAGGAAATAAAAGAGGAGCGAAAGGGGAGTGGAGAATTCCCAGAATTCCTCAGGCTGTCAATCATCGAGGGCAGGGCTCTCCAAAGTTGGCAACTTTGAAACTCGTAGACTTCAACTCCCAGGATTCCCCAGGCCGCCCTGATTTTAAAATGCCAGGTTGCGTAGATTAGCGTGTTTCTTTCTGGCTGTGAACTTCGGGTCACCGGTTTCTGTCCTTTGCCCCAGTTGACCCTCTCCGACAAGGTAGCCTTATCCTTTGATAATTCAGGCACTTTCACCGCGCGTGACCCTTTTCCAGGGCTAAAAAAAGAGAACACCGATAAAACTTTCCAAACTATTGAGTCCAGCCCAGCCGTCAAAGCGAAGGAGGCAAGAGAGATGGAGAGCCAGCAGGGCAGCGTCTAACTCAACCGAAATATCATATTCTTGGAGGGATAAAAATGCGGGGGGGGGGGGAACCAACTGGGGAAAAAAGTGGCCCGTAATCTATCCGCAAAATGTGTTTTCAGGGAGAAATGACAACTTGGATTTTGCAAGAGTGGGGAGGGGGCTCTTCAGCCATTGGGAGGAATGGGAGGGTGGGAAGAAACCCAGATGTTAATTCTAGGGGGGGGCACCAGGTTGCAGAACCAGGCCAGCCCCTGGGCCCATAAATAGAGCCTCTCTCAGCGGAAATGCAGCTCTGACCTGGATGCAGACATTTGAAAAAGGCAGGAGTCAATTTCCTATCTTCCTTCCTTCCTCTTTCTCTGCCTTCATCTTCACCTCCCTTCTTCCTTCTCTCCTCCCTCCCTCCCCCTTCCTTCATTCTCATCTTCCTCTTCCTCCTTCTCTTCCCTCCCCTTATCATTATCTTCCTTCTTCCTTCTCTCTCCTCCCTCCTTCCCATCCATCCATCCAATCATCCTCTTCCTTCTTCTATTCCCTCCCCCTTCCCTTCTCACCATTATCTTCCTTCTCTCCTCCCTCCCTCCTATCCATTCATCCATTCATCTTATCTTCCTCCTTCTCTTCCCTCCCTTCTTCCACCCTCTCCCTCCCTCTTCCTTCTCATCATTATCTCCCTTCCTCCTTCTCCTCCCTCCCCCAATTCCTTCTTCCCTTCCTTCCTTCTTCCATCCCCAATTCCTCCCTCCCTCCATCTTCATCTCCCTTCCTCCTTCTCTCATCCTTCCCTTCCTCCTCAGCTTTCTCTTCCTCCCTCTTTCCCTCCCTCCCTCCTCATCATTAATCTCCCTTCATCTATCTCCTCTCTCCCACCCTCCCTTCCTTCCATCCATCCATCCATCCATCTTTCTCATCTTCATCTTCATCATCTTTCCCTTCACTCCCATCATCTGCTTTTCTCCTTCTCTTCTCCCTCCCTCCCTTCCTATCGTCCTCCTTCTCTTCCCTCCCTCCCTTCTCATCATTATCTCCATTCCTCCTTGTCTCTCCTCCCTCCCTCCCTCCCTATCTTCCTCTTCCTCCTTCTCTTCCTTCCCTCTCTTTCCCTCCCTCCCTCCCATCCTTCCTTCTCATCTTCATCATCTCCCTTCTGCCTGCCCTTCCCTCCCTCCCTCCCATCCTCCGTCCAATTTTAATTAAATTCCCTCCCCCAATTTTCAAAATTATTTCTTCTGCAGTTTGCAAAAGAAATGCAACGTTATTGCATGGGCCAAGGATGTGAACCAATGCACACCTTTTTCTAGGTGACAGGAAGACAATTTTGCTTCTCATCCCGTTACCGATTTGCTTCGATAAATCCATACAGAGGCTTCCAACCTGGTGCCTTTAAGACTCGCGTGGACGCTTCTGGCTAGGGGATTCTGGGAGTTGAAGTCCACGAGTCTTAAAGGAGCCAAGGTTGGACATGCTTGATTTAACACACCCAGTATCTTGTCCTTTCTCCTTCTGAGCAGAAAATGCTAAATAAAAAACAACAACACCAAAGTAATAAAACTGCCAAGGAACAATCAATGCTAAAAATGAGAAATAAATAAAACCGCAGACGAACAGGGGTGCTGTTTTTCTCCTTCCAAATCGTCCTTTCTCAGCTACGAAAAGTGAAATTTGGAGAACACAATGACACAAAAGAAATGGAATCTCTTTGGCTACGGCTCAGTGGGAAATGGACTCTTCCCCCCCTCCTCTGTGTGTGTGTGTGTGTATTTGTGTGTGTTTGTGGTGTTTACTTTGAGAGGTACCGCGTATTTCTGGCTCCCAGCACCAAACACATTAGCCGTGGCTCCTATCAAGAGGCCTATCCATCAAGATCAGCCTTCTGCTATGCAATTAAATGACAGGATGTTATGACATGCAGGGGTTTTCTGGTTTGGCCTGACAAGCTTTCATTACCACTCAGGGCCTCGAGCCATGTTCCTTGGGAGTTCTAGCGTCAACCTAGCTGCCAATCGGCTAAACCAGAACGCAAGAGTTGATAAAAATTCCCAGGCTGTTGACGAAAAGGTCGACTTTTCATAAACGTGTCGTTGCTGTGAAAAACTTCTTCCTTGCCTCCCATTTTGGTGGGACAAATGGAATGATTCTTATGCTGTCCAAGGTACCGAGTTCTAATCCTGTGGCGTGTATCATCTAGGATATATGTTGGAACAGGAGCTGGGTTTTTTCAAAAAAAAATCTCTTATAGGGAGCGTTTGACTTACGACTGGAACGGAGCCAAAGAGCCAGCGCTGTCTGAAGACGTCTCCCTGCTTTCAAACTACTAGATTGGCAGAAGCTGGGACAAGTAACAGGAGCTCACTCCATTACGCGACGCTAGGGATTCGAACCGCCGACTTTTCTGATTGACAAGCTCAGCATCTTAGGCACTGAGCCACCATGTCCCCTGGAGATGGATGGATGGATGGATTGATAGATAGATAGATAGATATTAAATAGATAAATAGATTAGATAGATAGAGATAGATAGAAGAATAGATAAAATAGATAGGTTAGTGTTCTGACCCCCCTTCTCCGTCCAGGAACGAAAGCCAAAAGCCACGTAACTAAAAAGGTTTCTTTTAATCAGGCAAGACTCTCGTTGGCTGCAAGCCCAAATAAACAAATAGATAAGCTCTCTGGCAGCAATTACTACGAACCTAGGCAATGCAAATAAGCTTCTCACAGCAAACCACTTATCCAAGTTGGTTTCTCTGAATCATGAACATGATCGAGAACGTTGACTCCTGCAACCAGGGCGTGGCACAAACAAGTCTCTTTTATACTCGGGAGAGGATCTTAATCAGCATCAGCTGCTCGTAATCACCTCCTGTGGTTACTCCGTTGTTCTTTACGCCGAGTAGCCCTGCGTCTGCATGCATCCTGAAACAACTCCCAAATGTTTTCCTGAACCTTCCCTTTGATCCAATGCTCTGCCGCCACCTGGTGGCCGGCCAGTCTCTCCTCGCCCTGCTCGGAGTCGACACCCTGTCCAGGGTCCTCCACCTTCTCCAAGGCCGACTCATAAGACTCCTCGCTGTCGGAGTCTGGTGGCAGCTCCAAAGGCTCATTATGCCGGGCCACAACAGGTTAGATAGACAGACAGGCAGACAAATAAATACATGTATTCTGAAACCAACCCATCCCTCCTAGGGACTTTTTTTTTTTATAAGGCCACAAGAATATTAGCTTAATGAACCAGTTTGCTGTAATTACGATATTTATTTATTTATTTTTTTTTTTTTTTATTTATTTATTTTGATTTTATTTGTAGGCCGCCCTTTTCCCTGAGGGGACTCAGGGCGGCTCACAGAAACCAGGGAGAGGGGAATACAATACAATACAGTACTAAGACAACAACACATAATAAAAATAATACGCAACATGCATACAACATTCGGGCGGGGTAATGGTCCTTATCCCCAGGCCTGACGGGCGAGCCAGTTCTTCAAGGCTGTGCGGAAGGCCTGGACGGTGGAGAGGGTGCGAATCTCTACGGGGAGCTCGTTCCAAAGGGTCGGGGCCGCTACTGAGAAGGCCCTCCTCCTTGTGGTTGCCAGCCGACATTGGCTGGCCGATGGAATGCGGAGGAGGCCTAACCTATGAGATCTTATAGGCCGTAGGGAGGTAATTGGCAGAAGGCGGTCTCTCAAGTATCCAGATCCACTGCCATGTAGGGCTTTATGGGTGGTCAATAGCACCTTGAAGCGCATCCGGAGATCGACAGGTAGCCAGCGCAGCTCGCGGAGGATAGGTGTAATGCGGGTGAATCGGGGTGCACCCGCAATCACTCGCGCGGCTGCGTTCTGCACTAGCTGAAGTCGCCGGATGCTCTTCAAGGGCAGCCCCATGTAGAGCACATTGCAGTATTCCAGCCTAGAAATCACGAGGGCCCGAGTGACTGTTGTGAGGGCCTCCCGGTTCAGGTAGGGTCGCAACTGGCGCACCAGGCGTACCTGGGCGAATGCCCCCCCTGGTCACAGCCGCTATATGATGGTCGAATGACAGCTGTGAATCCAGGAGGACTCCCAAGTTGCGAACCCTCTCTGAGGGGTGTAGAATTTGACCCCCCAGCCTGAGTGTTGGATTAGTGGCCGAATTTTTGGGAGGAAAACACAACAGCCACTCGGTCTTTTCTGGGTTGAGCACAAGCTTGTTAATCCTCATCCAGTTCATGACGGCTTCGAGCCCCCGGTCCATTACGTCAACCGCTTCATTGATTTGGCACGGGGCGGACAGATACAATTGAGTATCGTCCGCATATTGATGGTATCTAATCCCGTGCCTACGGATGATCTCTCCCAGCGGTTTCATGTAAATGTTAAATAGTAGGGGGGATAAGACCGAACCCTGCGGCACCCCATATTTCAGGGGCCTTGGGGACGATCTCTGCCCTCCCACTAACACCGACTGCGACCTGTCCGAGAGGTAGGAGGAGAACCACCGTAACACGGTGCCTCCCACTCCCACCTCCCGCAGTCTTCGCAGAAGGATACCATGGTCGATGGTATCGAAAGCCGCTGAGAGGTCAAGGAGGACCAGGATGGAGGGATGTCCTTCATCTCTGGCTCTCCAGAGATCATCCATCAATGCGACCAAGGCGGTTTCAGTGCTGTAACCGGGTCTGAAGCCTGACTGGAAGGGGTCTAGGTAGTCTGCTTCCTCCAAGGACCGTTGGAGCTGGAAGGCCACCACCTTCTCAACAACCTTCCCCAGGAAGGGGAGGTTGGAGACCGGGCGGTAGTTATTAAGGACAGCTGGATCAAGAGATGGCTTCTTCAGGAGGGGTCTCACCACCGCCGCCTTCAGTGCGGCGGGGAAGTTCCCCTCCCGAAGGGAGGCGGTTACAACCGCCTGGATCCAGCCTCGTGTCACCTCACTACAGTTAGAAACCAGCCATGAGGGACACGGATCCAAAGCACAGGTGGAGGAACTCACAGCTCTCATGGCCTTGTCCACATCCCCGGGGGTAACCTCCTGAAACTCAACCCAGAGCTGTTGTACTTGGTCCCCCTGAGTCTCGGCTGGAACTGCAGATGTGGAGTCCAAGTCCGTCCGAAACCGAGCAATTTTGTCCGCTAAGAATTGGGCATATTCTTCAGCTCTGCCCTGCAAGGGTTCCCCCGCCTCCCTTTTGTTCAGCAGGGAGCGGGTTATCCTAAACAGGGCGGCTGGGCGGGACTCAGCGGACGCAACCAGGGAGGCTATATGTGATCTTTTAGCTGCCCTAAGTGCCCTAGTATATTCCCTGGTGCAGGTGGTTACCATTGCTCGGTTCGATGCGGACTTATCGGACCTCCAGCGGTGCTCCAGGCATCTCCTCCGGCGCTTCATCTCCCGGAGCTCCTCGGTGAACCAAGGTGGTCTCCGGGATCCGCCGCCTCGGAGGGGCCGCAGTGGCGCAATCCGGTCGAGGGCCTCTGACGCTGCCGAGTGCCACGCAGCAGCCAGAGTCTCTGCCGGACTGTGGGTGAAAGTATCAGGAATAACCCCAAGCTCTGTCTGGAACCTTACTGGCTCCATAAGACGCCTGGGGCGGAACCACCTGGTCGGTTCCTCCTCCCTACAGTGGGGGTTTGGCCTCCGGAAGTCGAGCCTCAGTAGGCAATGGTCTGACCACGACAGGGGTATGATGTCACTCCCCCTCAGACCAAGATCACACATCCACTGCTCCGAGAGAAATACAAGGTCAAGCATGTGTCCCGCCGAGTGGGTTGGGCCTCGGATTACTTGAGTCAAGCCCATGGCTGTCATGGAAGCCATGAACTCCTGCGCCCCATCAGAGTTTTCACCGAGCGTCGGCAAATTAAAGTCCCCCAGGACCATCAACCTAGGGAACTCAACTGCCAGCTCGGCTACTGACTCGAGGAGCGAGGGGAGGGCTGCTGCAACGCTGTTGGGAGGCAGGTACGTTAGCAGCAAACCCACTTGACCCTTGAGGTCCAACTTTAACAGCAAAGACTCACACCCGACAATCTCCGGAGCAGGGACCCTACGAGGAACTAACGACTCCCGGATAACAACGGCCACACCCCCACCCCTTCCCTGGGCTCTCGGCTGATGCAGCACCTGAAATCCTTCTGGGCACAGTTCTACAAGGGGGACTCCTCCCTCTGGGCCCAGCCAGGTCTCAGTAATACATGCCAGGTCTGCCCTCTCGTCTAAAATTAAGTCCCGGACGAGAGGTGCTTTATGTACAACAGACCTGGCATTTAGCGACAACAGCCTGAGACCAGGGTCCTGATTACTTACACCATCTGGTCTTGGAGTGGGACTCCTAGGGCCGGAAGGAGGGATCTCTGTGATGTAGCGAACCCTCCTTCCCCGGTAATGGCCTGCCCTAGAGTCCCCGCCGTATCTGCCCCTCCCTGTCACGACCGCAATACCCCGACCCTCTCCCGTATCTTTAGTCCCCTCAGCCACCCCCATAGCCCCCGCAATTCCCGGCAGGTCCTCCGAATCAAGCACACTCATTTATACACTCAAGCAGTCCCCACGTAATGATTAAAACACATAAAATACAAGAGTCATAGGGTAATAAAAGTGGGATCATCCAGGTCACACATACAATCACATGCACTCACCATACCATTTAAAAGTTTGCGCAGCGTGCGTAGATCTTATAAAAGAGTATATATAGAAGGGGGGAGTAGCCTTCGTCCCTTCTTATGTATTTGGGAAGGTCCCAAAAAAGTCCAGGCGATTAGAAGAAATCGTTAAAGCTGTTAAAGTCCGATTTATCAATAGTGTCAGTAAAGGCAGAGTCTGGGCAGTTGAGATGGTTTCCCTTGGACGATAAAAGATAGTATTGACCAGATGGATGCAGTTAGTTCGTACGTGCAGAGGCCCGACAGATGTAATTATGGATGTAGTTGTAGGTGGAGTGGGTAGGTGGTAATTAAGAAGGCGGTAGGGATGGTAAAAATGATGAAACCAGCCAAGAACTAGAGGAAGCGCCAGTAATGGCCACTGGAGGGAGTCAGAAGTCCACATATGCTGCCTTTCCGGAGTAATGGTGTCCAATGTAAGATGATCTGGTGGACAATTTTGCCTGACGTGGCACTCCTGAGGCAGCAACAGCAGCAGATGGTACCCAACACAATAAAGAGTTTGTTGTTGCAATCCTGGGATCACAGTCCAGGAAGATGGATGGTAAATAAAACGTTGCAAAGCCCAGTGAAAGCAGCGGCAGAACCCAAAGGAGATGTCATACCAAGGGGAAAAAAAGCAATCAACAGGGCCGCAGTACAAAACAGTAAAGTTGTGGTGGGGATGAAAAGCTAGTCCTCCAGACCAAGCGGGCACTTCCATGCAGCTCCTTACCCTCTGATCAGGACACAGATCAAGCCCCCCAGGGTAGCGGGGCAGCTTCTTGGGACAGCGGGGCCAAAGCCACCGCCGCTCATGCAACGCCGCCACCGCCGCCACCCAGCTGTTCAAGAGGGAGCAGTCAGTAGGGCCGTAATGCCAGGCACCAAGATTACGGTGAGGGTAGAAAGTCAATCCTCCAAACCAAGCAGGCACTTCAAAGCACGGGTCCAGCCTCCCAGGGTAGCGGGGCAGCCTCCTGAGGCAGCGGGGCCGAAGCCGCCGCCGCTCGCGTAACGCCGCCACCGCCGCCGCCCAGCTGATCGAAAGAAAAGTCACCGAGGGAGGTAACGCCGTCCCAGGACCACCCGAAGGCAGCCCCCTCCTCAAAAAGTTACCTTCCCTGGAAGCCTGAAAGCTGATCATTTGCGAGGACCCCTCCGTTGTCATATTCGGGGTCCTCGTTGCCTGGAATTTTCCGCTGTTTCTTTTCAGTAGCCGGAGCGTTGGAGCTCGGCGGCCATTCCCATTCTCGCGCATGCGCGAGTGATAAGTGATGAAGGGCAGAAATAAAAAGTACTTAGGAAAAAAAACGTATAAGCAGGTGGTCCTTTTAGTATGTGCAAACAAGGGAGAAAAACTGCTTTCCAAGCCCATATTTGTATCCTTCGGGCTCGCTGGGATGTAATGAGGGATGAATGTGCTCTGTGATGTCCCCAAATTTAATTTAATTACTCCCTGCCAGAGTGGGCGGCTTCAGCATTAGAGTGTTTTAAAGAGGACATTCTGTTTCCAGAAAATAAATGCCTTTTTGATGATAAGCTATATTTTCTTGGGCAGTGCACCTATGTGAAATAACGGGAGTCCTTATTTAGCTGGCAGGCTGTAAATTTCAGGGTATTTTAGCTACTCCGCTGCATTTAATTTGGGAGCCATGGGAAGCACGGGAGACGAAGTTTACTCCCGTTGCAAGCAGCTCCGGAAGGAAACACCAGGTGGAGCTTTGCCGTGGCCACAAAGATTATATTTCTTGGTGAAGGAGGGAAAATGGAAGGTATTTTGGGTTCCCTACTACGCCGAAAACAGAGAAACCAAATTAAGGCAGTGCAGAAACTGAACCCGGAACGTCAGATGTTGCTGATGGCGTCTTCAGACGTCTGGAGCCTTGAGAGGCTGCCACAAAGAAGATGGGGGGGGGGGGGTTTCAACTTGTTCTCCAAAGCACCTGAGGGCAGGACAAGAAGCAACGGGTGGCAACTAATCCAGGAGAGGAGCAACCTAGAAGTAAGGAGAAATTTCCTAATGGTGAGGACATTTAATTAGAGTCTTCGGGAGTTGTGGGTGCTCCTAAGAAGAGATTGGACATCCGTTTGTCTGAAATGGTACAGGGTTTCCTGCCTGAGCAGGGGGTTGGACTAGAAGACCTCCAAGGTCCCTTCCAACTCTGCTATTGTATTGTATTACCCCCAAGGTCCCTTCCAACTTTGTTATTCTATTCTATTCTATTCTATTCTTTTCTATTCTTTTCTTTTCTATTCTATTCTATTCTATGCTATGCTGTTCTGTTCTGTTCTATTCGATTCTATTCTATTTCCTATTCTATTCTGTTTTCTATTCTATCCTAGACAAACAAATCAGAACAGGGCAAGGTTATTTACAAGACCGCCTTTGCCTAAGGACATCGACCCATCCTAGCAGCTCAGGTGTGGTGGGCATGCCCCTCGCCCCTTCCTCTAAATATTGCCACCTGATGGGAGCTAGGGAACATGCCTTTTCCCATGGCCAGGGGTGAGATTCAGCCAGTTTGGACTGGTTTGGGGGAAATGGATGCTAATTTTACATCTGGTTCGCTGAACCGGTAGTTGCAAGGACTGGCTGGCCATGCCCACCCCTCCCCTCCCAGGAGCCTCCACGTGGCCCATTTTGGATGCCAGGCAAATGCAGGGCCTGCTTGGAGGCTCTGGGAGGGTGAATAACGGGCCTCCCGGAAGTTCTGGAACTCCATAAAAGGGCCTATTTCTGGCTTCCGGAGGGCCTCCAGCAGGGCTGGGTTTCGGCCACCATTACTACAAGTTTGGTGCCCGAAAAAATGTGCATGGGCATGCTCGTTTTGCTTGTGTGCACACCAGACAGAGGCTCCGGGTGCATGCACATTAAAACGATTTGCGCATGCGCACATTAAAAAAAGGAAGAAAAATTGTGTTTTTTTCAATGAAGATTTCTCTGCGCATGTGCAGAAGAGGAAATCAAGATGGCGCCACTAGGGGTAGAACCGGTACGATCCCGTGTCCATCGGAGTTACTACCTCCTCGGCTGAATCGGACCAAATAGGTAGGAAGTAACCAATCCAGAGGTTGAAGCAGGCTGTTTCCCCCCTCCCGAAGCCTCGAGGAAAGCATCTGGAGCATGGGGAGGGCGAAAACGCCCCTCCCCTCCGCCGTTGTGCAGGAGGCTGAGTAGGCCACGCCCAGCCAGCAACCAGGCAGAGAAAACATTGTAAACATTTTTGAAGCCCATCCCTGCCCCTGGCAGCCTCTGTCCCATCAGTGTTTCTTCTCGACTCCGAAGATGAGCCAGCTACCCATCTAGGAGAAACAATTGTCCAATCTTTTCTTGAAAATCTTCCAGTGATGTCTCGGAGAAGGAAGCTGTTCCGTTCATTGTTCTCCCTGTCGGGAAATTCCTCTTCATTTCCAAAGTGGAGCATGGTGGCTCAGCGGGTTAAGAAGCTTCTTCAGCTCAAGGGGCCTCTAAAAGGATGCAAATGACCAGCTGTCTGCAAGGAGCATCAATCCTTCCATTCCCCACCATCCGGTCAGAGCTGAAGAAGCTTCTTGGATGAGAAGTGAAACATCTTCAAGATAAAGACCAACTGCCTCTTGAAAAAAAAAAGCACCTTTGGGACAACTGAGGACAGAGATCAACTCCCAGTGGCCTCAACGACCCTCTAAAAGGATGCAAACGACCAGCTGTCTCAACGGCTCTCAATTGAAACTATTAGCATCTGCTTTACATCCTCTCTCTCCAGTCCACAACCCAGTCCTTTCAGTAGTCCCAAGAAGGCTCCATACCCATATGCACCACTCAGGTGACCCTGAGGACAGAGATAAACCTCCAAGTTGCCTCAACGACCCTCTAAAATGATGCAAATGATCAGCTGTCTCAACGGTTCTCAATTGAAACTATTAGCAGCTACTTTACATCCTTTCTCTCCAGTCTACAACCCAGTCCTTTCAGTAGTCCCAAGAAGGCTCCACACCCCTTGGCACCACTCAGCTGACCCTGAGGACAGAGATAAACCTCCAAGTGGCCTCAACGACCCTCTAAAAGGATGCAAATGACCAGCTGTCATTTGCAAGGAAGATAAATCCTCCCTTTCCCCACCATCCGGTCAGAGCTGAAGAAGCTTCTTGGATGAGAAGTGAAATGTCTTCAGAGGAAAAACCAGAAAGTCCAGTTTGCCTCCTGGAAAAAAATAAGCACTTTTGGGCTGACCACGACCTGGATGACGGAGAATGTCTACTGAGTTTCAGCTATGCAATTTGGGATGAAGACCCTTCGAATGGTATGGGAGTAGGAATGGATTTCCAGAGGAAAAAAATGCAGACTATAAGAACTAGGACAGTGTTTCTCAACCTTGGCAACTTGAAGATGTCCGGATTTCAACTCCCAGAATTCCCCAGCCAGCGAATGCTGGCTGGGGAATTCTGGGAGTTGAAGTCCGGACATCTTCAAGTTGCCAAGGTTGAGAAACACTGAACTAGGAGCACTACTCAGGTGACCCTGAGGACAGAGATAAACCTCCCAGACTCTCTAAAAGGATGCAAATGACCAGCTGTCTGCAAGGAGAATCAATCCTTCCTTTCCCCACCATCCAGTCAGAGTTGAAGAAGCTTCTTGGATGAGAAGCGAAACGTTTTCATAGAAAAGCCCTCTACCCTCAGATCTCACAGTTTAATCCACCTGATGTCTCAAAAAAATAATAATCTTCTAATTCTCCTTTCTTTTTTTTTAGTGTGGGAAAGAGGAACTACGCCGAATCTCACCCTCTTCTCTTCAAACAGGTTTTTGGCTCAGGAGCCGAATCTGATATTTTGGTCACGTCCGAAAACTTCGATACGCCACGTTTCAGGATCCAAATTTAACCGACCAAAATAAGATAAATGCAAAGGAGGTTTTGGCCTTTTCGAATGCTTGTTTTCGCGAGCGGCTTCCTGGGGGTGCCTTAAAAACGATGCCCAAAAACTTGAATCTCCTGGCTGAAGTGCAGCGTCCACATTCAGAATTCCTCGCATAATTTGGTTTCCGTCCCAAGAAACCCTCAATCCTAAGAGTTGAGAAAATAAACAGAGATCAGGGGAACTGGAGTTCAGAGCATGAAATTGAAGCCGTCCATAGCTCGCAAGATTTGGATGCTCAGAAACCAGCCGCCGAAGATGCTGAGGGAGCAACTTCTCTGCACGAGCACCAGGAAATCGCCTCCGTGATTTATCGATAGCAGAATAAAATAACAGAATAACAGAATTGGAAGAGAGCTTAGAGGTCTTCTAGTCCAATCCTTTGCTCAAGGAGGAAACCCTGTTGATAATGAAAGCTGATGATAAAAAGTTAGTTAATTTTTGGTGATTAATAAGTAGGGATTTTAGTATTTTGTAGATTGTTTTAGATTATCATTGAATGTTTATTCATTAACGTATAATTAATTACGACAACAATAATGAAATGATTACGTTAATTAGTATAAGTAACTTGGTTATAAATTGTAAATTGGGACTTGACGAAAAGACCTATAAATTTTATTAATAAACTTTTGTTTAGATTTTGCTATAAAGGTATAATTACTTTGGGTCTGAAGAGAGGCGATATAAATAGTAAATAATTTTTTTGTTAACCACAATAATAACAAGGAAATGTTAATGGATATTTTTGGTGATTAATAAGTAGGAATGTAGATTGTTTTAGATTGTTATTAAATGTTCATTTGTTAACATATAATTAACTATGCTAATAATAATGAAATGATAACCTTAATTGGTAAAAATAACTTGGATATAAATTGTAAATTGGGACTTGGGGAAAAGACCTATAAATTTTAGTAATAAATTCTTGTTTAGACCTTGCTATAAAGGTAAAACTTCTTTTGGGTCTGGTGAGAGAAGAGGTGATATAAATAGTAAATAATTTTAGTTAACTACAACAATAATAAGGAAATGTTAATGGATAATGTTTAATGATATATATATATATATATGTGTGTGTGTGTGTGTGTGTGTGTGTGTTGTATTAGTAAAAGCAAATTGGATAGAAGCTTTAAATTGTGAGTTGGGGGAAAAAGGGGAGGGAAATGCTTAGATATTTTATTAACTGACTTTGTTTCAGAATATGTTATAAAGGTGTAATGTTATTGGAGGTTTATTGAAATTGCGAATGAATGCCAGAAAGTGGTTGTGTCTTTAAATACAAATAATTTTAGATAAAAGCACGTCTAAATAATTGTAATTACAGGAGAATTGTGGTACAGGGATAGTAAAATTCATAATTTTTTTTTTATATTTAAAATGTACAATTCAATTTGAATGAAGTATATGTAAGGATTGTGGAAGAAACACACGAAATGTATTTGTAACCAATCGACACGCACTCCAGAGCCACATGCAGCTCCAGGGCCACATGCAGCCCCAGAGCCACATGCAGCTCCAGAGCCACTGGTTGCCAATCCCTGCTCTAAACACAAAAAATGAGAAAGGAGGCCCGAAGATGCTCATGTAAACTGCTTCCCTCCCTGTGTTTGTGGTTGTGTGTTTGAGATACAGCAGCACGACGGCTTCCCCCAGCTTATTTTGCAAGACCACCTGGAGTTTTCCCAAGATTGCGCTATCAAACAAGGTGATGAAAATGCCTGCAGATTTTTTTGACAGGAAACGAATGGAAAACCAAAGGAAAACAGATGGATGGTGCTGCGGAGAGCTTCGGTGTGTCTGGATCATTAAAAAAAAAGAGAACAAAACACAACACAATCCACAAACCATCAAAATAGCAATCTCCACTCCCCCATAAATGTCTTTATCCCACTGTTCCATCCACACTGGTTTTTGGTAGATGCCAGTCTGTGCATTGCACTAAGCCACAATTTGCTGAAACACCGTTTGTTCAGCCAACCATTTATCTCTGAGTTTCTTCTCAAGGCAGCGCAACACAATTCACCATTTGGGCCAAACTGTTCTCGAGAGTTGGGATAATGTAGAACACAGAATGATACGTTTGGAAGGGGCTTCAGAGGTCTTCTAGTCCAACCCCCTGCTCGAGCAGGAGACCTGATATCATGCTGGATAAATGGCTGTCCATTCTCTTCTCAAAAGCCTCCAATGATGATGTTGAACAAGCATCTGTTGACCCAACAGATTGAGCATGCAAAACACAGGATATCCACTAAGAATCCAGCAAACTGAGATTATACAACCACCTAACGGCATCATGTGTGAATGCCGTCCTTAGATTTTGTCTAGTCCCACCTTAAACATGAAAACCAGCTGGGTGACTTTGGGCCATCACCAAGAGACAGTGAGTTCTAGTCCCACCTTAAACATGAAAGACAGTGGGGGGAACCTGGGCCAATCACTAGGAGACAGTGAGTTCTAGTCCCACCTTAAACATGAAAACCAGCTGGGTGACTTTGGGCCAATCACCAAGAGACTGGGTGACTTTGGGCCAATCACCAAGAGACAGTGAGTTCTAGTCCCACCTTAAACATGAAAACCAGCTGGGTGACTTTGGGCCAATCACCAAGAGACTGGGTGACTTTGGGCCAATCACCAAGAGACAGTGAGTTCTAGTCCCACCTTAAACATGAAAGTCAGTGGGGGGACCCTGGGCCAATCACTAGGAGACAGTGAGTTCTAGTCCCACCTTAAACATGAAAACCAGCTGGGTGACTTTGGGCCAATCACCAAGAGACTGGGTGACTTTGGGCCATCACCAAGAGACAGTGAGTTCTAGTCCCACCTTAAACATGAAAGACAGTGGGGGGAACCTGGGCCAATCACTAGGAGACAGTGAGTTCTAGTCCCACCTTAAACATGAAAACCAGCTGGGTGACTTTGGGCCAATCACCAAGAGACTGGGTGACTTTGGGCCAATCACCAAGAGACAGTGAGTTCTAGTCCCACCTTAAACATGAAAACCAGCTGGGTGACTTTGGGCCAATCACCAAGAGACTGGGTGACTTTGGGCCAATCACCAAGAGACAGTGAGTTCTAGTCCCACCTTAAACATGAAAGTCAGTGGGGGGACCCTGGGCCAATCACTAGGAGACAGTGAGTTCTAGTCCCACCTTAAACATGAAAACCAGCTGGGTGACTTTGGGCCAGTGCCTCCCCCTCTCTTTCAATCCAACCTCCTTGTTGTGCGGAAAACAGGAGAAGGAAGGAATCTTAGGTTATTTATTCATTACTTAGGAAGTAATAAAGGTGGTATTTAAAAAAAAAAATCAAATCACTCAATCAATAAGCAAGCAAGAGAGCTTATAGGTGCTCTTTCCAGCTGTTCCCAAGTGGCCCTCGCTATATTGCAGCAACATTTTCTGCCAATCACACATATAGGGACGTTGGCATCGGGTGATGTAAACACTGCCTACCATGAGGAAGTCTTTGGCTCCGTGTAGGCTACGCCTTGTAGCCCCTCTTCAGTTGCAAGCCCTGGAGATGCATCGCAGAGGGGAAAAGTGGCCAGATCTGGGGTCTCAAATCTTCCTATCTCCCCCTACCTCTCTTTCCATTTCTGTATTCTCTCTCCATCTCTCTCCCTCCCTGTCTTTCTCTCCTTCTCTCTTTCTCTTTCTATCATCTCTATTCATCTCCCTTTCTCTCCCTCCCTCCCGTTCACTTTCTATCTATCCATCTTTCTCACTCTCTCTCCCTCCCTGTCTTTCTCTCCTTCTCTCTTTCTCTTACTGTTTCTATCATCTCTATTCATCTCCCTTTCTCTCCCTCCCTCCCTTTCTCTTTCTATCTCTATCCATCTTTCTCACTCTCCCTCCCTCCCTTTCTTTCTCTCACTTCCGCCCTCTCTTTCTGTTTCTATCATCTCCCTCTCTCCTCCTCCCTCACCCCCTTTCTGTTTCTATCATCTCTATCCAGCTTTCTCCCTCCCCTTCTCTCTCCCCCTCTCTCTCTGTCTTTCTATCATCTCTATCCATCTCTCTCCCTCTCCCTCCCTCCCTCTCTCTTTCTATCAATCATCTCCATCTATCTCTCCCTCTCTTTCTATAATCTCTATCCACCCCTCTCCCTCTCTCTTTTTATCATCTCATCCATCTCTCCCTCCATTCCTTTTCTCTCTCCCTCTTTTTCTGTTTCTATCATCTCTATCCATCTCTCCCTCCATCCCTCTTTCTCTTTCTATCAGTCATCTCTATCCATCTCTCTCTCCCTCCCTCTCTCCCTCTCTCTTTCTATAATCTCTATCCATCTCTCCCTCCCTCCCTTTTTCTCTCTCCCTCTTTTTCTGTTTCTATCATCTCTATCCATCTCTCCCTCCATCCCTCTTTCTCTTTCTATCAGTCATCTCTATCCATCTCTCTCTCCCTCCCTCTCTCTCCCTCTCTCTTTCTATAATCTCTATCCATCTCTCCCTCCCTCCCTTACTTTCTCCCCCTCCTTCTTTTTCTGTTTGTATCATCTCTCTCCATCTCTCCCTCCCTCCCTCCCTTTCTCTCCTTCTCTCTCTTTTGGCTCCGGACCAGCCACTAGAACTGCCAATCTGTATTCAGGAGAGGCGAAGGCTGACTCATATCTGTAGCGCCGGACCGCATAAAAATAGCTCAGTCACTTTTACATCTTTTCAATCCGAACGGAGACTTATGTTAAATATATCTCGCTGGGAATGCTCGATGCATCTCTCAAACTCTGGGTTTTAGGAGTTCGCGGGACGGGTTGTTTGACCGAGGAACCTCAGTCAATGGGAGCTACCAGATGTTGTATTTGCTTAGATCCGTGTTTCTCAACCTTGGCGACTTTAAGTCCTGTGGACTTCAACTCCCAGAATCCCCCAGCCAGCACAGCTGGCTGGGGAATTCTGGGAGTTGAAGTCCACAGGACTTAAAGTCGCCAAGGTTGAGAAACACTGGCTTAGATAATAGTTACACTCTTGCCTTTGTTTCCAGAAAGGAGTAAATAGCTGGTGGCGGGTTGTTGTTTTTAAATTTTATGCCTTTCAAGATTCCCTCGATGCACACCATCGAATAACAGAGTGGGAAGGGACCTTGGAGGTCTTCTAGTCCAACCCCCTGCTCAAGTAGGAGATGCTACGCCAGTCCGGACAAATGGTTGTGCAATCTCCTCTAAAACACCTCCAGTGATGGAGCACTCACAACTTCTGGAGGCAAGGAGTCCCTCCGATTAATTGTTCTGTCAGGAAATAATAAGAATGGAATGGAATGGAGGAGGAGGAGGAGAAGGAGGAGAAGAAAGAGAAGAAGAAAGAGGAAGAAGAGGAAGAGAAAGAAAAGGAGGAGGAGAAGAAGAAATAGGAGGAGAAGAAGGAGGAGGAGAAGGAGGAGAAGATGAAGAAGAAGAAGGAGGAGGAGAAGAAGATAAAGAAGGAAGAGGAGGAGAAGAAAAAGAAGAAAGAAGAGGAAGAGGAGGAGAAAGAAGAGGAGAAGAAGAAATATGAGGAGGAGAAGATAAAGAAGGAGGAGGAGAAGAAGATAAAGAAGAAGGAGGAGAAGAAGAAGAAGAAAGAGGAGGAGGAGGAGGAGAAGAAGAAGAAGAAAGAGGAGGAAGAGGAGGAGAAAGAAAAGGAGGAGGAGAAGAAGAAATATGAGGAGGAGAAGATGAAGAAGAAGGAGGGGGAGAAGAAGATAAAGAAGAAGAAGGAGGAGGAGGAGAAGGAGGAGAAGAAGAAGAAAGAGGAGGAGGACACAGCAGCTGATTCATATTTATGACGGTTGCAGTGTTCCAGGGTCACATGATCCCTTTTACGACCTTCTGATAAGCAATGAGGAAGCCAAATCTACTTAACAACCATATGACTAACTTAACAACTGCAGTATTTCACTTAACAGGTTGCAAAA
>NW_022473586.1:111405-137889 GCF_009769535.1 Thamnophis elegans
GTTGACCAACAGATTGAGCATGCAAAACACAGGATATCCACTAAGAATCCAGCAAACTGAGATTATACAACCACCTAACGGCATCATGTGTGAATGCCGTCCTTAGATTTTGTCTAGTCCCACCTTAAACATGAAAACCAGCTGGGTGACTTTGGGCCATCACCAAGAGACAGTGAGTTCTAGTCCCACCTTAAACATGAAAGACAGTGGGGGGAACCTGGGCCAATCACTAGGAGACAGTGAGTTCTAGTCCCACCTTAAACATGAAAACCAGCTGGGTGACTTTGGGCCAATCACCAAGAGACTGGGTGACTTTGGGCCAATCACCAAGAGACAGTGAGTTCTAGTCCCACCTTAAACATGAAAACCAGCTGGGTGACTTTGGGCCAATCACCAAGAGACTGGGTGACTTTGGGCCAATCACCAAGAGACAGTGAGTTCTAGTCCCACCTTAAACATGAAAGTCAGTGGGGGGACCCTGGGCCAATCACTAGGAGACAGTGAGTTCTAGTCCCACCTTAAACATGAAAACCAGCTGGGTGACTTTGGGCCAGTGCCTCCCCCTCTCTTTCAATCCAACCTCCTTGTTGTGCGGAAAACAGGAGAAGGAAGGAATCTTAGGTTATTTATTCATTACTTAGGAAGTAATAAAGGTGGTATTTAAAAAAAAAATCAAATCACTCAATCAATAAGCAAGCAAGAGAGCTTATAGGTGCTCTTTCCAGCTGTTCCCAAGTGGCCCTCGCTATATTGCAGCAACATTTTCTGCCAATCACACATATAGGGACGTTGGCATCGGGTGATGTAAACACTGCCTACCATGAGGAAGTCTTTGGCTCCGTGTAGGCTACGCCTTGTAGCCCCTCTTCAGTTGCAAGCCCTGGAGATGCATCGCAGAGGGGAAAAGTGGCCAGATCTGGGGTCTCAAATCTTCCTATCTCCCCCTACCTCTCTTTCCATTTCTGTATTCTCTCTCCATCTCTCTCCCTCCCTGTCTTTCTCTCCTTCTCTCTTTCTCTTTCTATCATCTCTATTCATCTCCCTTTCTCTCCCTCCCTCCCGTTCACTTTCTATCTATCCATCTTTCTCACTCTCTCTCCCTCCCTGTCTTTCTCTCCTTCTCTCTTTCTCTTACTGTTTCTATCATCTCTATTCATCTCCCTTTCTCTCCCTCCCTCCCTTTCTCTTTCTATCTCTATCCATCTTTCTCACTCTCCCTCCCTCCCTTTCTTTCTCTCACTTCCGCCCTCTCTTTCTGTTTCTATCATCTCCCTCTCTCCTCCTCCCTCACCCCCTTTCTGTTTCTATCATCTCTATCCAGCTTTCTCCCTCCCCTTCTCTCTCCCCCTCTCTCTCTGTCTTTCTATCATCTCTATCCATCTCTCTCCCTCTCCCTCCCTCCCTCTCTCTTTCTATCAATCATCTCCATCTATCTCTCCCTCTCTTTCTATAATCTCTATCCACCCCTCTCCCTCTCTCTTTTTATCATCTCATCCATCTCTCCCTCCATTCCTTTTCTCTCTCCCTCTTTTTCTGTTTCTATCATCTCTATCCATCTCTCCCTCCATCCCTCTTTCTCTTTCTATCAGTCATCTCTATCCATCTCTCTCTCCCTCCCTCTCTCCCTCTCTCTTTCTATAATCTCTATCCATCTCTCCCTCCCTCCCTTTTTCTCTCTCCCTCTTTTTCTGTTTCTATCATCTCTATCCATCTCTCCCTCCATCCCTCTTTCTCTTTCTATCAATCATCTCTATCCATCTCTCTCCCTCCCTCTCTCCCTCTCTCTTTCTATCATCTCATCCATCTCTCCCTCCCTCCCTTACTTTCTCCCCCTCCTTCTTTTTCTGTTTGTATCATCTCTCTCCATCTCTCCCTCCCTCCCTCCCTTTCTCTCCTTCTCTCTCTTTTGGCTCCGGACCAGCCACTAGAACTGCCAATCTGTATTCAGGAGAGGCGAAGGCTGACTCATATCTGTAGCGCCGGACCGCATAAAAATAGCTCAGTCACTTTTACATCTTTTCAATCCGAACGGAGACTTATGTTAAATATATCTCGCTGGGAATGCTCGATGCATCTCTCAAACTCTGGGTTTTAGGAGTTCGCGGGACGGGTTGTTTGACCGAGGAACCTCAGTCAATGGGAGCTACCAGATGTTGTATTTGCTTAGATCCGTGTTTCTCAACCTTGGCGACTTTAAGTCCTGTGGACTTCAACTCCCAGAATCCCCCAGCCAGCACAGCTGGCTGGGGAATTCTGGGAGTTGAAGTCCACAGGACTTAAAGTCGCCAAGGTTGAGAAACACTGGCTTAGATAATAGTTACACTCTTGCCTTTGTTTCCAGAAAGGAGTAAATAGCTGGTGGCGGGTTGTTGTTTTTAAATTTTATGCCTTTCAAGATTCCCTCGATGCACACCATCGAATAACAGAGTGGGAAGGGACCTTGGAGGTCTTCTAGTCCAACCCCCTGCTCAAGTAGGAGATGCTACGCCAGTCCGGACAAATGGTTGTGCAATCTCCTCTAAAACACCTCCAGTGATGGAGCACTCACAACTTCTGGAGGCAAGGAGTCCCTCCGATTAATTGTTCTGTCAGGAAATAATAAGAATGGAATGGAATGGAGGAGGAGGAGGAGAAGGAGGAGAAGAAAGAGAAGAAGAAAGAGGAAGAAGAGGAAGAGAAAGAAAAGGAGGAGGAGAAGAAGAAATAGGAGGAGAAGAAGGAGGAGGAGAAGGAGGAGAAGATGAAGAAGAAGAAGGAGGAGGAGAAGAAGATAAAGAAGGAAGAGGAGGAGAAGAAAAAGAAGAAAGAAGAGGAAGAGGAGGAGAAAGAAGAGGAGAAGAAGAAATATGAGGAGGAGAAGATAAAGAAGGAGGAGGAGAAGAAGATAAAGAAGAAGGAGGAGAAGAAGAAGAAGAAAGAGGAGGAGGAGGAGGAGAAGAAGAAGAAGAAAGAGGAGGAAGAGGAGGAGAAAGAAAAGGAGGAGGAGAAGAAGAAATATGAGGAGGAGAAGATGAAGAAGAAGGAGGGGGAGAAGAAGATAAAGAAGAAGAAGGAGGAGGAGGAGAAGGAGGAGAAGAAGAAGAAAGAGGAGGAGGACACAGCAGCTGATTCATATTTATGACGGTTGCAGTGTTCCAGGGTCACATGATCCCCTTTTACGACCTTCTGATAAGCAATGAGGAAGCCAAATCTACTTAACAACCATATGACTAACTTAACAACTGCAGTATTTCACTTAACAGGTTGCAAAATGGGGCCAAATTTCACTTAACCACTGTCTCACCTAGAGATGGAAATTTTCAGCTCAATTATCGTCATAAGTAGAGGACTATTTGTATTTTTATTTGGATTACGTTACTTCTGAAGAGCGACACACAATCAGGGGTCTTCCCCCCCCCTACTGTCAGCGTCTCTAAATCACCCGGCCTCTACACGCAAGCGTCATTAAACCCCCCCCTCATATTCCACTTATTCGTGCTGTAAAAGACCCACGTTGCAAAATTCCAATTATTATCCAGTCCCTCGGCTGTCCATGAATAACACAATCTTCTTTTTGTTTTGCTTTTTTTTTAGCTGATCTCGGTTATAAATTATTTCGGCTGCTCATGTGCTGTCGCCCAAATCAAAGGTTAGAATTTTGTTTATAGTAAAACATGGAAAGAAACGCTGGGCTAATTAATTGTTTGGCTCCTGGCTTCTATCACTATCTATTCCTGCCTAAGGTTTTTCCCCCCCCTCCCGTGTGATTAGGAGATCCATTTCAACATTCGCTTCTTTTCCAGAATTCCCAGGAATGCAGAAGGCAGGCGTGTAAAAGATAATGGCTCATCAGTTTTGGGTATGTTGAGCTTCACAGACCTCGGAGGACTCTGCTTGTTTAAAATGTGCGGAGGTAACACACACAGGCAATTGTGGTTGTGTTTATCAAGATAATTTAGAAAGGCAGAGTAGAAAGAATTGGCGGGGGGGGGGAACGTGCAAGTTGCAAAACCCTGTTTTACACCAAAAAAGAGTAAGGCTGAGATGAAAATGAGATTATTAATTTAGAATGGGATAGAATCTATCCTGTTTTCCCCAAAATAAGACCTCCCCGGATAATAAGCCCAATCGGGGCTTTTGAGCGCATGCGCTAAAATAAGCCCTCCCTGAAAATATTGCAACACAAGAGCAGCCATGAGGTGACCACGCTCGCCGTCTCCTGCACCTCAAATATAATAAGATCTCTCCGAAAATAAGGCCAAGTGCTTATTTTGGGGAAACACGGTATATATAAAAACCCAACTGAAAAGAACTCTGTTCCAACTGCCACTTGGGTGTGGGCGTGGCCAGCGCATGACTCATCGGCCTGTGGGCTGGGAGTTTAGACATTATACTCCCCCTCCCCACTTGAAAAGAACTCTGTTCCAACTGCCACTTGGGTATGGGCGTGGCCAGGATGTGACTCATTGGCCTGCGGGCTGGAAGTTTAGACATTATACTCCCCCTCCCCACTTGAAAAGAACTCTGTTCCAACTGCCACTTGGGCAAGGGCGTGGCCAGCGCGTGACTCATCCAGCCTGTGGGCTGGGAGTTTAGACATACTCTCCCTCCCCACCTGAAAAGAACTCTGTTCCAACTGCCACGGGTGTGGGCGTGGCCAGGCTGTGACTCATCGGCCTGCGGGCTGGGAGTTTAGACATTCTACTCCCCCTCCCCACCTGAAAAACGCTCTGATGCTAAGGAGTTAGACTGAGGGAGAGAAGGGGATAGGTGAGGCCAATGGTAACTAGCATTTATTTTCAAGCTGTAAAGTGTTGATTTATCCAGACCGAACACATAGTTTCGTAGCAGAGCACCCCAGCTAGTAGAACAATTTTATTCTCATTCAAAGACAATAAAGCTATTATTTTATTCTAATATATTCTAAATTAATAATCTCATTTTCATCTCAGCCTTTTTTGGGGGAAACTAGGATGGGTTTGCAACTTCAAGGCGGGTGGCCTTCAGCTCCCAGAATTCCCTGGCCAGCTGGGGAATTCTGGGAGTTGAAGTCCAGGCGTCTTAAAACTGCCACAGATTGGAAACCCTGCTTCAGAAACTCAAGTTACCACATTTTTTAAAAAAAAATTCTTTGTCAAAGTCTTCTCAACCACCCTAAGGTGGAGGTTGTGCAAACATGAAGAATTTGTCGTTGTGGTTTGTCGGTGACCTTCGGCAGACTTTCCAGGCTTGAGAGGAAATTGGATTCACTAACCACTATACCACACTGTCACCTAAGCCTGCCACTGGTAGGATGACCCAGCAGTTGTCTTCAAAATTCAGATGCAGGAGATTCTCTCATTTATTCTGTTGTATTTTATGCTCCTAAATGGATTTTGGCTCTTAAAGTTGGGAAATTACTCCCTTCCTTCTTTCCTTCCTTTCTGTCTCTTTCTCCCTAGGTCATTCCTCCCTTCCTTTCTTTTCCCTCCTTTCCTCCCTCCCAAATTCCTTCCTTCTGGTTCCTTTCTCCCTAGCTCATTCCTCCCTCCCTTTCTTCTCTTCCCTCTCTCCTCCCCTAATTCCTTCCTTCCTTCTGGTCCCTTCCTCCCTAGCTCATTCCTCCCTCCCTTTCTTCTCTTCCCTCCCTCCCTAATTCCTTCCTCCCCTCCCCCCTTCCTTCCTCTCTCCCTTATCCTCCGTCCTTTCCTGTCCCTTTCTCTCTCTCTCTCTCTCTCCTCTTCCCTCTCTTTCTTCTTCTCTTTCTTTTTCCTTTCCTTTCTTCCTTCTCCTCCCTCCCTCACACACACATAAGGACAGAAACACAGAGACAAACGCACTTAAATTTCTGAAAGGCAAAAAAAAGTTTGGCTGATAAAATTAGTGGCTTTTCCCCCCGTGTCTATTTCTTTGACATGCATTTCCATCTAAAGTCATTGTGTCCTGCCTTGTATATTGTAATCTAGTTCGAAAGCAATGTGAAAAACGACACAATACAAACAACTATTGGGACGATTCGCTTCCGTCAGAGAACAGCAGGGTTGACCATCCTCAATAGTTTCAAACTGCTGGACTCCCAAACTCCCAAAATTCCCCAGCCAGCATTGTTTAAATACACGAAGACCCAATTTTCTCTTTTAAAAATACTTCGAAGTGTTCAGGTGTTGCCACATCTTTGCGGAACTAATTAGAAATTCCAGTTTTGCACTGAATAAATGTTACTTCTTCTACCGGTGCCCTTCTTTCTTGCGAAACACAGCCAAATGACTTTTTAGTTTATTTTGGTTCTATGATAAATCGATGCAGATGGATTGATTTACATCCTTCACATCCTGTGATTAGCGCAAGCCGCTGTCTTAACAGATTTCCGCAACCATATGGACTAGAAACTTCAATTTTTTTTAAAAAAAAGCTTCGAGACTTCCAAGACACTGTGCCCGGCATTTAACGCACATCACAATCCCCATATAACTGACCGACAATTCTACACAACCATAGCCACAAACGTCCCATTTTCCTGGGATTTTTCAAATTCTCAGCCTAGTTTATTGTTTTTGGATTTCTTAGTGGTCTCCCATCCGAGTACCAGCTGAATTTAAGCCTCCTTAGTTTTCCCTGGCAGCCACATACAGAGGTTGATTAGAAATATACATTGTCTAATGTCTTTTAGACCAGTGTTTTCCCAACCTTGGCAGTTTTAAACTTTGTGGACTTCGATTCTCAGAATTCTCCAGGCTGGGGAATTCTGGGAGTTGAAGCCTATAGAGCTTAAAGTTACTACAAACTCGAGAAACACAGTTTTAGACAATTGACCCAATGTTGCATTTCCTGTCTGGATATTTTCTATAAACTCCTATTAGCCCATTTAATAATGTTCGGGGATCATACTCAAGAATGAATTTATTTATTTTTAATCTAGAAAAGATGCTAAGTCATTCCCAGTGAATTTTCTTTAATTTGGGCGCGAAACGACGTTTTCAATTTTAGTGGGCCAGTCTATAGTGACCCAACCATGAATACTAGGGAGGGGTACTGTATTTCCCCCCCCCCCCGAAGTTCCTTTGGTCTTAAGCCCCAATTTCCAAGAAAAATTAGACTGTTAACTTGAATTTGTTTTAATGCATCAGCAATCCAGGTTAACTATATGGGGAAGTTTCAGAATCCACTCCTCACCTGTTCCACAGATTAATTTGAGGGGGGGGGGGTACTGCAATATTACTAAGAGCAAGGAGAGAGACAGTTTGGGTTTAGTGATTAAGGCGCCCGGTTAGAAAGCAGGAGACGGTGAGTTCTAGTCCCGCTTGAGATATAAAAGCTGGCTAGGTGACTTTGGACATATCACCAGGAGACTGGGACTTCGAGTCCCACTTTGGGCGTGAAAGGTGATTAGGTGACTTTGGGCCAATCACCAGGAGATGGTTGAGTTCTAGCCCCACCTTAGGCATGAAAGGCAGCTGGGTGACTTGGGGCCAATCTAGTCCCATCTTAGGTGTGAAAGCCTACTGAATGATTTTGGACCAACCACCAGGAGTTGGCAAAACAGCTCAGTTCAAATTGGATGTGGCCGAGAAGGAGGCTCAACAGAAGCACCTCACTGAGGACTAGGAGCATAGGCTTTCCAAGCAGAGGGAAGACCTGCGGGAGTGCAAGGCCAGATACCGGCGCCTGGAGGCTCAGCAGGCTGAGATGGTCAGCCAGTTCCAGGCCATGATGCAGTCCCACTGGAACGAGGCCCTCCGGCTCTTCGCCACCAGCGGCTCTTCCCTCCAGCCTTCGCCCAAAGCCCCCCGCCAGGAGGCCGAAGCAGACCCCAAGTCGGAATTTCTGCCCCCCACAAAAAGACCCCGAAGGGGGAGACTCTCTGCAGCAACACAAGCGTTCATTGCACATATCCGTCCCAGGGGTTGTAGTTTGAGGACCTCTGATTTAGTGCAAAAAAATCCAAATATTTTTTCTGCGGACCGCCAAAATTTCCTCGCAGACCACCAGTGGTCCATGGGCCACCAGTTGGTGATGGCTGTTCTTGGAGGTTCTTTGGACTTTGGAGATGTCCTGGAAGACCTAATAAGATCTCACCACTGCTTCTGTTTTTTTGAGTTTGGTCAAAGTTGACTAGATGCCATTCCCCTAGTTGGGTGCCACCATCTTCCCCAAGTAAAAGAAATTCTGCTGGACAAAGTGGCATCTTTTCAGCTTGCCATCAGGTCCAGCTCGGCCCCATTCTTCTGGGGGCACCCCAAGTTGTTTCTGGAGGGCATCAGCAAGACAGTTGTGGGTCCCAAGGAATCCTGTCAAAACTTTGAGAGGCATCTTAAGGAGCTTTTGCAAAAGGGGTGGATGGAAGATCACCGCGAAGGAGACCTTTCTGATACAGATGTTCGCACAACCCAAAGTTTGTTAGGATAAAGGGTTTTTTTTTGGGGGGGGGGGTGGCTCCCACTAAAGAGAACTAGCATTAAATGGAGATTCCACGCCTGTTAGAACTTAACCTGCCTTTTCTATACAACTCCCTGATTATCAGTTGAATTAAAGATAAAGGTTTCCCTCATGCATATGTGCTAGTCGTTCCTGACTCTAGGGGGCGGTGCTCATCTCCGTTTCAAAGCCGAAGAGCCAGCGCTGTCCGAAGACGTCTCCGTGGTCATGTGGCCGGCATGACTCAACACCGAAGGCACACGGAACGCTGTTACCTTCCCACCAAAGGTGGTTCCTATTTTTCTACTTGCATTTTTTTACCTGCTTTCGAACTGCTAGGTTGGCAGAAGCTGGGACAAGTCACGGGAGCTCACTCCGTTACGCGGCGCTTAGGGATTCGAACCGCTGACCTTTGTGATCGACCAGCTCAGCGTCTTAGCCACTGCGTCCTTTATCAGACTCAACCGAAAAAGTCCGGTGCTTTAAAGCGAGTGGGCTGACCCTTTCAGTGTCGAATGATTGTGGGTCTTTGTGGGCCGAACAACACTCGCCAACAACCAGGTGCCTCTTCCAGTCCATAACTGTCTTTCAACATTGTGTTATTGGCAAGTTTTGAACAGATGCCGAGTGACGCCAGCCTCCCCTTTGCTTTGCAAGGAACATTTTTTTTAAACCTTGCCCACTTCAATGTGCTGTTCAAGAGCTTTAAATGGGGACATTTCCCCCCTTTCCAAAGGTGTTTAGGGAAGGTTTCACGATCCTACATGAGAGATCTTGGTTGGTGGGACAGATTGTTATTCTTGGTTTCTCCGCAACTAGACAACTGAATTTGGATCGATAGAGGAGATTATTTGTTGCTCTGGGTGGAAATGAGGGGTCCTGGGTGCTCCCTGAGATTGGGGTGTTTTTTCCTCTGAAGAGGTTTCATCACCCGTCTAGGTAACAACATCAGGGCTAGAAGGGAGTGGGGTTTCTAGCCCTGATGATGTTACTTAGTTGGGCATAAAACGTCTGCAAAAAAGCCACGAAGCTCAGAGAGCACCAAGGACCCCACAGTTGTCGTCGTCGTCGTCGTCCTCCTCCTCCTCCTCCAACTCCTCTCTGCAAACCCCACTCCCTTCTGGCACCGATGAGGTTACCTAATTGGGTCATGAAACATCGGCAAGAAAAACACCAAGCTGAGAGAGCAGCAAGGCCCCCACAAGGCCCCCTCTTCCTCCTCACCCATTCCCTTCTAGCACTGATGATATTACCTAGTTGGGTCATGAAACGTCTTCAAGAAAAACACCAAGCTCGGAGAGCACCAGACCCCACAGTCCTCCTCCTCATTCCTTTCTAACACTGATGATGTTACCTAGATAGGTCATGAAACGTCTGCAAGAAAGCCAGCAAATTCAGAGAGCACCGAGGACCTCCCAAATTTGGATTTAAAGCCCCCAAATCCATTGGGTCGCTGGAGGGCCTGACTGGAGAACAATTCTTCCCACGTCTGATCCCTTCTAGGGGGCAAGAGAATCCGTTCTCCTGAGCCAGAGATAAAATATGGCTGTGCCACCACTTGCTCCACCAGCCTAATGCCCGACCCCTGCGAGCCCCAAAGTCGTCCTACTTACCAAACGACAGGACGAAGAAGAACGGCAGCCAGCAGAGAATGAAGACCCCAACCACGATGGCCAACGTCTTGGCTGCCTTCTTTTCCCTGGAGAACTTCAAAAGGCGGACGGAGAGCGAACTCCTGAAGGTATGTCTCTTGGTGCTAGCCAAGGAGTCCTCCAGGACATTCCGGCAGTGGATCCTGAGGACCACTTCCATGGATTTGTTCCGTTCTTTCTTGACCCCGGCTTCCAGGCTCTTGGTGGTCCTCCTGGCCACCACGTAGATGTTGAAGTACATCACCAGGATGACCAAGAGGGGCAAGTAGAAGGAGAAGAGGGACGAGAAGAGGGCGTAGCCGGGCTCTTCCGTGATGGTGCAGTACTGGTCGCTTTCGGGCGGCTCTTCCTTCCACCCCAAGAGGGGCCCGATGGAGATGACCATGGAGGAGAGCCAGACCACCCCCAAGATAACCACGGCCTTCTTCTCCGTCATGATGGTGGGGTACTTGAGGGAGTACTTGACCCCGATGTAGCGGTCCACCGAGATGATGCACAAGCTCATGATGGAAGCCGTGCAACAGAGGACGTCCACGGCAGCCCAAATGTCGCAGAAGATGCGGCCGAAGACCCAGAGATCCAACACCTCCAACGTGGCCGAGAAGGGCAGGACGGTGGTGCTGAGTAGCAGATCCGCGATGGCCAAGTTGATGATGAAGTAGTTGGTGACCGTCCGCAGGTGCCGGTTGCAGGCCACCGAGAGGATGACCAAGATGTTGCCCACGATAGCCAAGAGGATGAAGATGGCCAGGAAGACCCCCACGCCCACCGACTGCAGGCTGAGTCCCTGAGTTACGGAGGAGGCGCTGCCGTTGGAGAAGGCATCGTCTGTGTTCCAGGAGTCGTTAATCCCGCCGCCGGCTTCCCCGGTGTGGTTCCCATTTAAGCTGGCATTAACCCGGTCAGAGAAAGTCATTCTTTTTTAAAACGGTTCAGTCTCCATCGGGGACGGAGGCTCAGCAGAGCGACGGGGAGAGGGGGCAGCCTTGTCTCTCTCTCTCCCTCCCACGCCCCCCCCCTACCACATCCCGGGAGCAGGGCTGACCCCTGCTGAGAAATCCCAAAGCCCCCTCCCCCTTTTTAAGCATATGGAGATAGTCCTTTTCTTCCTTCCTCCCTTCCTTCCTCCGTTCCTTCCTTCCTCCCTCCCTTCCTCTGTTCCTCCCTCCCTCCCTTCCTTCCTTCCTTCCTTCCTCCCTCCCTCCCTCCCTCCCTCCCTTCCTAATCTTTCTTTCTTTCTTTTTCTTATCCCGGCTATCTCCCTCCTTTTGCAGACAATTCCTTCTCTCTTAGCATTGCTCACCGCTTCCTTGGTCTCCAGCCACACATCACCGGCAGATTTATTCCACAAAGGAGCTGGATCTCAAGAACTTCACCTTGTCCGGTTTCTTCCCAACCTGTCTGCCTCCAGGCATCTATTCTCCTCTCTCTTTGGGGTACTAACAAACCTTAAGCCCCCCCTCCTGCCCCACTCTCTAAATCTCTCCCCCCCCCCACCACCGAAAATATTTGACAGCAGAGCTCTTCACTGTTATTCTGAGGGCCCTTTCCCCTTGGATGATCTGGGAGAGGGAAAGGGAAAGGGAAGGAAGGAAAGGGAAAAGGGGAGGGAAGAAGGAAAGACAAGCACGAGTACGAGAGAAAGGGTAAAGTGGGCGAAATAATGGAAGGAAGGAAAGAAGGGAGGAAAGAAAGAGAAGGACTTGAGAAAGGATAAGGGGGATGAAATAATGGAAGGAAGGACGGACAAGCAGAAGGAAAGAAAGGATAAAGTGGGTGAAATAATGGAAGGAGGGAAGGAAGGAAAGGAAGGCAGGGAAGGAAGCAGGAAAGAAGGGAGGAAAGAAAGACAAGGACCAGAGAAAGAAAGGATAAAGGGAACGAAATAATGGAAGGAAGGAAGGAAAAAGGGAGGAAAGGAAAGCAGGTAAGGAAGGAAAGAAGGGGGGATAGAAGGAAGAACGAAAGAAAGAAAGAAAAGAAAGAAAGAAAGAAAGAAAGAAAGAAAGAAAGAAAGACTCTTCACTCCTTCCTTGTCTCCCTCAAGCCTCCTTCATCCCGCAAACAAGGCGCAACCCTCGGGACAGCGAGCCGGGCAGAATCGGGCGCTCCCCCCGCAGCCAGCGCGCCAAGCGGGACGAGGCTAACCGGACGAAGCAGCCGGTCCTTGCGCAGCGCAGCCGAGGGGCGCCCGGGGCTCTCCGGGGCAGCGCTGAGCGTGTCGGCCGGCCGGCCGGGCGAGCGAGTCTCCGGAGCGGCTGGGCGGGAGCGGAGGGTCCCCGGCGCGTCGGGCGGAGCTTGCCCGAAATAGCTCCATTGAAGGATTCTCAGCGCGCCAACCGGGCGCCTGGCACCCGCTAGGGGGCAGCAAAGGGACGGCAGGGCGCCCACCGCTGCCGCAGCGCCCGGAGCCCCCCCCCCACCCCGGCCGACTCTCGGCTCGGAAGGCAACAGAGCTGGAAGGGGCCTTAGAGGTCATCGAGTCGAACCCCGCTGAACCCCCACTCCCCCGACCGTTTCAGACAGGCGGCTGTCCAATTTCTCCCCGAAAGCCCAAGGGATGGAGCGGCCACAACTTCGGAAAACAAGGGGTTGGGGAGAAACAACAGAGCTGGAAGGGACCTTAGAGGTCATTTAGTCCAACCCCCCCCCCCCCATCGCCATCCTCACCCCGACCATTTCAGACAGACGGCCGTCCAATTTCTTCTTGAAAAGCCACAAGTTTCAAAAACGGGGGTGGGTGGGAACCAGAGCTGGAAAGGACCTTAGAGGTCATCTAGTCCAACCCCCCCCCGACTACCCCCTCCCCCCCCCGGGACCATTTCAGGCAGACGGCCGTCCAATTTCTTCCTGAGAAGCCACAACTTCGGAAAACGGGGGTGGGGATGGGTGGGGGGAGAATCAGAGCTGGAAGGGGCCTTAGAGGTCATCTAGTCCAACCCCCCACCCCACCCCGGTCCATTTCAGGCAGACGTCCGTCCAAGCTCTTCTTGAAAAGCCCCAGTGATGGAGCAGCCACAACTTTGTGTCCCGGGAGGGTAGGGTGACTCATAAATGGGGGGGGGGGGGAAACACCAGAGCTGGAAGGGATCTTAGAGGGCATCTAGTCCAACCCCCATCCCCGGTGAATCCCACTAGCCCGACCATTTCCGAGAGAGGGCTGCCCAATCTCTTCTTGAAAGGCTCCGGGAATGGAGAGGCCACAACTTCGGAAAACGGGAGTGGGGTAGTGGTAGGGGAAACAACAGAGCTGGAAGGGATCTTAGAGGTCATCTAGTCCAACACCCACCCACCCTGCCCACCAGGGATGGAGTAGCCACAATTTCAGGTCCTGGAGGGAAGAAAAAAAAGCAGAGCTGAAAGGGACCTTAGAGGTCCTCTAGTCTAGCCCAACCCTCTGCTCAAGGAGGAGACCCCATTCCCATTCCAGCCTCTTCTTGAAAACCTCCAGTGATGGAGCCCTTCCTTCCTTCCTTCCTTCCCTCCTTCCTTCCTTCCTTCCTTCCATTATTTCACCCATTTTATCCTTTTTTTCCCTTGTGCCTTCCTTCCTTCCTTCCTTCCTTCCTTCCTCCCTCCCTCCCTCCCTCCCTCCCTCTCTTAATTTCCTTTCTCATTCTCCTTCCTGGTGGTTAGGATGCAATATTGCAGGTTAATTCTGCCCACTGCCAGGAGTTCGATCCTGGCTGGCTCAAGTTTGACTCAGCCTTCCATCCTTCCGAGTTTGGTTAAATGAGGATCCAGATTGTTGAGACAAGAGGCTGACTCTGTAAACCGCTTAGAGATGGTTGTGAATCACTGTAAAGTGGTATATAAGACTAAGTGCTATTGCCCTTCCTTCCTCCCTCCCTCCCTCCCTCCCACCCTCCCTCCCTCCCTCCTTTCTTCCCTTCCCCCCTCCCTCCCCTCTTCCTTCCTTTCCTAATGTAACTCTGCATTAATTCATGCCCTCCCTCCCACCGAAGAAAGCTGGCTTAATATTATTTTTTTTGAAATAAAAATAATCTTCTTGGCCATTTTTTTTTAAGGAAAGGTAATCATTCTTGCTGGGACCCATTTATTAATCTAATTAATTTAATGGCTGCGTAGAACAAAACAAAAGTGGCATGGTATCGATGATGATTCCTCCCCATGTGTTTTATTCCAAGCAGAATGGAATGAAATAGCAACTTTCGTCCTATTCTTGGGACAAAACGTTGGCATTGAAGGTATTTATTTCCTGAACTGGGAACTCTTGAAATACCATTTTTTTGGGAGGGGGGGGGGAGGAGATCAGAATGTTTTGCACACCCTGTGATCTCATCTTCATGAGTAAGCGCTGGAAGCACTCCCAGGGAGGTTCTATATAATGTAATCTTCTGCATTATACTGTAATATATTGCAATATAATATAAGTCAGGCCCCGCTTGGAATCCTGCATACCGTTTTGGCCACCGTGATACGGGAAAAAAAATTGCTGCGTTTGCAGAGAAGAGGAACGAGGATGATTGGGAGATTGGAGGCAAAAACCTTACGGTGAATGATTGAGGGAATTGGATATGTCTCGTTCAATGAAAAGAAGGGCTAGAGGAGACATGATAGCATCTTCCAATATCTCAGGGGTTGCCCCAAAGAAGAGGGAGTCAAACTATTCTCCAAGGCACCTGAGTGTAGAACAAGAAGCAATGGGTGGAAACTAATCCAGGAGAGAAGGAACTTAGAACTCAGGAGAAACTTCCTAACAGTGAGGACAATTAACCAGTGGAACCACTTGCCACCAGACGTTGTAGCTGCTTCATCACTTGAGGTTTTCAAAAAGAGATGGGCCATCTATTCAACCAGGATAGTATAAGCCAATGTTAGCAAACCTTTTCAGCATTGAGTGCCGATATTTTTTTTTATATTTTTTCCAGACCCACAGTAGAGCATTCCTTAAAATATGACTTTTAAAGTTCTTACCTACCTTTTTGTTATATAGCAAATAAGCATGCCATCCATATACCAAATCATGCCCTTCGATATTAAGCATTCTGTCATCTGTTAAATTAATCCAATCACTAATTACCGATAAAACTACTGCTTCATAATATAGTTTCAAATTGGGTAATTTCAAGCCTCCTCTCTCACGCACATCTTGCATTATTTTTAGTTTTATTCTCGGCTTCTTTCCTGCCCATACAAATTTATTAATGCCCTTCTGCCATTCTAGCAAATTCACATCTTTTTAAAGTATTGGTATCATTTGAAAAAGAAATAAAAATTTAGGTAGAATATTCATTTTCACAGCTCCTGTTCTTCCCAGCAAAGATAATTGTAATTTCTCCCAATTTTTCATCTCTGTCTGAATGATATGCCATAGAGGTTCATAATTATACTTATATAGCTTCCCATTTGAGGTTGAGATGTAAACTCCTAGATATTTGACCTTTTTAACTGTTTCACATCCTGTCGTTCCTTCTAATTCTTCCCTTTGTAAAAAGGTTAAAGCATTTTGGATAAAAATATGGTGGATTATGCAAAATGTTCTTAGCATTGAGTGCCAAAACAGGAGCATCTGAGCATGTGCGGGGGAATGTCAGAAACCAGCTCCCCGGCATGCATGCGCGGGAGTGCCAGAAACTGTAAGAGCAATTCTTCAGTGCGCATGCATGCGCTAGTAAGCTCTATTTCCAGTTTCTGGCGCACACATGCGTGCGTGAAGACCAGCTGGCCAGCACACATGTATGTGCTGGAAATCGGGAGCTCAGCTTCCTGTCGTGTGAATGCGCTACAGGGAAACTGTTCTTTCAGTTTTGGGTGCTGGCGCACAGGTGAAGATCAGCTGGTCAGTGCGCAGGTGCGCAGCGGAACCCGGAAGAGCAACGGGCAATGGGTGGTGTGCCTGGAAGTTGGCTCTGCGTGTCACTTCCGACATGAGTGTCATAGGTTTGCCATCACGGGCATAAGTCGTCTCCCGCCTTGGGCAGAGGGTTGGACTAGATGCTCTCTGAGGTCCCTTCCAGCCCTAGAATTCTACATAATGACAGAATTTATTGACAATACAGGTAGTCCTCAACCTACGGCCGCGATTGAGCCCCAAATTTATGTCGCTAAGGGAGAAATCTGTGAAGTGAGTTTTGCTCCACTTTACGACTTTTCCTGGCCCGTTTGTGGTGTGAATCCTTGCAGTCGTTAAGTTGGTAAACCGGTTGTGAAGTGAACCTGGCTTCCCCGCTGACCTTGCTGGTTGTAAAAGGGGACCCCGTGACCCTGGAACACTGCAACCGTCATAAACGTGAGTCGGTTGTTAAGCACCTGAATGCAAATCACCTGACAAGGGGGATGCTACAATGGTCGTAAGCCTGAAAAAAATGGTCATAAGTCACTTTTTTCCCAGTGCCGATGTAACTTCGAATGGTCACTAAGTGAAGCTGTTGTAAATCGAGGGCTACCTTTCCAAGAAGGAACAAGATGTGACGATTCTCCAAAACCAAGTCCGATGTAGGAATATCTCTGCTCCAGGGGTGAAATCCAGCAGGTTCTGACAGGTTCTGGAGAACTGGTAGCGGGAATTTGGAGTAGTTCAGAGAACCTGCAAATACCACCTCTGGCTGGCCACGCCCCCATCTATTCTCTGCCTCCCGAGTCCCAGGTGATCAGAATGGGGATTTTGCAGTATCCTTCCCCTGCCACGCCCACCAAGCCACGCCCACCAAGCCATGCCATGCCCAATCAAGCCACGCCCACAGAACCGGTAGTTAAACATTGAATTTCACCACTGCGCTGCTCTCATTTGTAAAATCAGAGGTAATAGAGAGATATAAACCTAAGGAAATTTTGGCTGCGTTATACACCAGCCAGGAATTCAGCCAAGCCCCAATTAAACTCCCAATTCTCCGGATTTTTGTTAAAAAGCAAAGTTGACATTCAACATCCTGCAGGTAATGTATTTTTTTGATTTTCCAACGGAAGAAAAAAGGCGTCGAATCATCTCGGGAATATTCCAGTCACACAAAGCCCTGACAGAGAGAGAGAGTTTTTCGTGAATCATAAATGCCAGAATACTTTTATAAACAACGCTGATATTAAAGCTGCGCTTCATACTAAGTTTTGCCATCGGCTTAAAGCCAAGACAATGACGGTACTTAAAAGCCGTTTTGAGGCAATGAACCTAACTGGATGGTAACTGGGGGAAGGAACAAGCAGAGAGCGGGAGAAGATCGCTGAGTGGTCTCCTTTCCCCGTGTGTGTGTGTGTGTGTGTGTGTGTGTGTTTGTGTGTATGTATCTGTCCTTTTGTTTATCTTTTATCTCCACCCTCCTTCCTTCCTCCCTCCCTCTCTCCCTAATTCCTTTCTTCCTTCCTTCTTTCCCTCCCTCTAATCCCTTCCTTCCTTCCATCCATCCTTCCCTCCCCCTTCCTAATTCCTTCCCTCCCTCCCTTCCTAATTCCTTCCCTCCCTCCTTCTTTCCCTCCCTTTAATTCCTTCCTTCCTTCCATCCATCTTTCCCTCCCTCCTTCCTAATTCCTTCCCTCCCTAATTCATTTCTCCCTCCCTCCTTCCCTCTCCATTCCTCCCTCCTGCCTCCATTTTCCTCCCTCCCTCATTCCTTCCTTCCCCCTTCTTTCCCTCCCTCCCTCATTCCTTCCTTCCCTCATTCCTTTCTTCCCTCCCTCCCCCATTCTTTCTTCCCTTTCTCCCTCCCTTCTTCCCTCCCTCTATTCCTCCCTCTCTCCTGACTCCATTTCCCTCCCTCTCTCCCTCCCTCCCTCATTCCTTCTTCCCTCCTTTCCCTGCCTCTCTAATTCCTCCCTCCCTCCTTCCCTCCCTCTATTCCTTCCTCCCTACTCCCTCCATTTTCCTTCCTTCCTTCCTTCCCTCCTGTCCACTCCCAAGGCAAGAGATCTCCTGCCCTCTTTCTTCTGCATTTATAACCCCAGATGGTTTACAAGGGATGGTTTCTAGCAGCAGGTTGCAAGGGAAAGAAGTGACAACTGGCAGCTGGCAGTGTTGACACAAACAACTGCTTTTCCGATGGACGTGATGTTTTTTCAATGAGGCACAAGACCATCTGTGCCCTGCTGGGTCATCATTTCAGAGACATTTCTCTACCTAAATAGAGAATCAGACTAACCAAGGGCGGGAGAGAGGGTTGCAGTAGGAGTAGGCGTGACTTCTGACTTCCCGCTGGCTTCCCCAGTGAGTTTCCTTGTGTGAATTTGGCAGGGAGCATAGGAAAGCCATCCAGGCACTCCATTCTTTCTTTCCTCCCTTTCTCTCTCTCTCCTGCCTTCCTTCCACCCACTTCCCACTTCCCACTTTCCTTCCTCCTTTTCTTTTTCTTTCTCCTTCCCGCCATCCCTTGTCCCATTCCCTCCCTCCCCTTCTTCCTCCCTCCCTCCCTCCTTTCCTTTCCTTTCCCCACTATCTCTCTCCTTTTGCAGAGAATTCCTTCTCTCTTAGCATTGCTCACCACTTCCTCGTTCTCCAGCCACACATCGCTGGCAGATTTGTTCCACACTGCAACGGTCCCTAAGCGAACGGTCGTAAGTCGAGAACTTCCTGAATACTAAGCTGTTATTTGGGAGCCACTTTTCACAAAGAGAGGGACAAGGGTGTTTCTTTTTATTGGGATTAAAAGGCAGGTTCCCTTCTCAATGAGCTGCTGGACAATCGAGGGCCGCTTGTAGTAATTCATTTAAAAGTCTCTAATCAGATTGTCTGGCGTGATAAGAAGAAACGGATCGATTCAGGTTCATTATCCAGCCGGTGGGAAAAATTTCCTGATGTCTTCTGATCATTTTGCTACTATCGCAAAGTTGCTTCGGGCCAAAACTTGCTTTAGTTTGTTCCAAGAAAGCTGAGCATTCCTTTATTTTTAATATACCTGATTAAATTTCTCCCCCAAAAATATAATATAAACAACAAACCAAAAAACGATTCAGAAGGAAAAAGAGAGGGGAAGGTAAGGTGCAAAGGGAATTTTTTTAAAAAACCCCAACAACCACCAAAAGAAATAAAGAATAACTTCTAACTTTCTGCGATGCTTAAAAATGTAAAATGTATTTACCTATTGATCTAAGATTCGATAATACTCAGAGTTTCTACGCTCACCAACATTTCTGATTCTCAGCACACACAAAAAATTGCGAAGGACCTCAAAGGTATACAGAGAGGACCAACAATGATTATAAGAGGTCTGGAGGCTAAAACATACGATGAACTGTTGTGGGAACTGGATGATCTCACGAAAAGAAGGAGTAGAGATGATATGATAGCATATTTGAGGGGCTGGCACAGGTAAAAGGGATGCAACCAGAGGTGGTATTCAGCCGGTTCTGACCGGTTCTGGAGAACTGGTAGCGAAAACTTTGGGTAGTTCGGAGAACCGACAAATACCACCTCTGGCTGGCCACGCCCTCATCTATTCTCTGCCTCCCGAGTCCCAACTGATCGGGAGGAAATGGAGATTTTGCAGTATCCTTCCCATGGAGTGTGGAGGAATGGAGATTTTGCAGTAACCTTCCCCCAGGAGTGGGGAGGAATGGAGGTTTTGCAGTAACCTTCCCCCAGGAGTGGGGAGGAATGGAGGTTTTGCAGTAACCTTCCCCCAGGAGTGGGGAGGAATGGAGATTTTGTAGTATTCGTCCCCTGGAGTGGGGAGGAAATGGAGATTTTGCAGTATCCTTCCCGTGGAGTGTGCAGTAACCTTCCCCCAGGAGTGGGGAGGAATGGAGATTTTGTAGTATTCGTCCCCTGGAGTGGGGAGGAAATGGAGATTTTGCAGTATCCTTCCCGTGGAGTGTGGAGGAATGGAGATTTTGCAGTATTCTTCCCCTGGAGTGAGGAAGAAATGGGGATTTTTCAGTATCCTTCCCTTGGAGTGGGGAGGAATGGAGATTTTACAGTATCCTTCCCCTGCCACGCCCACCAACCCACCCCCAAACCACACCCACAGAACCGGGCAAATCCCAACCACTGGGCTCAACCTATTCCACAAACCCAAAACTTCTAGAGGCAAGCAGTTCTACTGCTTCACTGTTCCCTGGGAGTTGAAGTCCACCCGAGGTGGCGCAGTGGTTAGAGTGCAGCACAGCAGGCTACTTCAGCTGACTGCAGTTCTGCAGTTCGGCTGTTCAAATCTCACCGGCTCAAGGTTGACTCAGCCTTCCATCCTTCCGAGGTGGGTAAAATGAGGACCCGGATTGTTGGGGGCGATATGCTGACTCTGTAAACCGCTTAGAGAGGGCTGAAAGCCCTATGAAGCGCTATATAAGTCTAACTGCTAACTGCTAACTAACTAACCCATCTTAATGTTGCCGTGTTTGGTGACTTTAAGACCTGTGGACTTCAACTCCCAGGATTCCCTAGCTTTTGGCTCAGGAATTCTGGGAGTTGAAGTCCACCGGTTTTAAAAGTCACCAAGGTTGAGAAGCAATATTGTAGTACTCACAGAGGAGACGCTGAAGCCGAATGGCTACAGGTTGAGGAGAGTTAGGAGCAAGGTGAAGATAACTGAGTTATCTGTGGAGTTTGAGGCCAAGATTAGCAACCAGGACAACTCCTCTCCCCCCCCCCCAGGGGAAGCCATGTTTGGAAATCATGTCCTGCTGAAGCCTCCGTGTCTTTTAATCTCTTCCAGGAGTCAGGGATAAAATCCAAGTCAATATTTTCCATGCTTGCTCTGAGCTCGGGATTTGCACATTCTCTCGCCTTGTTTGGATACTAAGGTAATCACGTCTATTTTCGCTGGCATCACCCAGAATAAATACACAGGGGAACCAATCAGCCGTGTGCCAACAGTGTCTAGACAGCGCCACAAAGGATTAAAAACGAACCACGTGAGAAGCCAACGGGCCGGATCCAGCCAACGTTGGGTGCTCTTTATTAAGCTTGATGATAAACATGAGGCTGGGCAAGGCAGGCTGGCAATCCCCGATGCTGGCGAGAGTGAAGTGAGCTGGCAGTAGGGAGTAAGGATTAGTCAACAGAGAACATAGAATAACAGATGGGACCTTGGAGGTCTTCTAGTCCAACCCGGCACTCAGCTAACCCTAACCTTAACCCCAAATGCTGGCTAGAGTGGATTGAGCTGGCAATATGGAGTAAGGATTAATCAACTTAGTACATAGGATAATGGAAAGGACCTTGGAGGTCTTCTAGTCCAACCCTCCACTCAACTAGCCCTAACCCTAACCCCAAATGCTGGCTAGAGTGGATTGAGCTGGCAATATGGAATAAGGGCTAATCAAAGTAGAACATAGAATAACAAAGTTGGAAGGGGACCTTAATATCAGCATTCCAAATAGCATCCAAAATTAAATCAGAGTCCAAGGCAAAGTGTTCCTCAAAGTTCCAATTGATTAAGAGAGCCATGTTGGCACATCTGGGGAAACCAGAATCTGAAAGCTTCCTGGTTTTCCCCACACAGCTGAAAGTTCAAGATCTTGCCCCCCCACACCCAAGTCCATCCCATGGTCCCATCTCCCACTGCCATGTTGGCAGCTTCCACCCATCCAGTTCCGGTCAGGTGCAGAGGTGCAGAGACGAAGGATGACCTTGGCTTTCTAGAAAGAATGTTGTTATGGCTACACAGCATCTAATTCCATACAATCCCCTCTCCCATTTTCCCACAAGAAAATGCATAGTAGAATAATAGAAAGTGTCGGGGGGCCAAAGATCCAAAAGAAAAGATGACGGACACTGGGAGGTCTTCTAGTCCAACCCTCTCCTCGACCAATCCTAACCCTAACTGCAAACGCTGGCTAAAGTGAATTCAGCTGGCAATATGAAGTTTATTTATTATCAAAATTTATATGCCGCCCAATCCCAAAGGATTCCGGGTTAGTCAACAAAAAACAGAATAACAGAGTAGGACGGGATGTTGAAGGTCTTCAACCCCCTGTTCGGGCAGGTGACCCTATACCATTTCAGACAAATGGCCCTTCAATCTCTTTTGAAAGTCTCCAGTGATGGAGAACCCATAACTTCTGGTGGCAAGTTGTTCCATTGATTAATTGTCCACACCAAGGTTGGGTTCTAGCCGGCATTAGGGGACTGGAGGCTAAAACATATGAGGAATGGTTGCAGGAACTGGGTAGGTCTCGATTAATGAAAAGAAGGACCAGGGATGACATGACGGCAGTCTTCCAATATCTCAGGGGCTGCCACAAAGAAGAGGGAGTCAAACTGTTCTCCAAAGCACCTGAGGACAGAACAAGAAGCAATGGGTGGAAACTAACCAAGGAGAGAAGCAACTAAAAACTAAGGAGAAATTTCCTGACAGTGAGAACAATTAATTAATGGAACAACTTGCCTCCAAAAGTTGCGAGTGCTTCAACATTGGAGTTTTTTTAACAGAGTGGACAACCATTTGTCTCAAATTGCATAGGGTCTTCTGCCTGAGAAGTGGGTTGGACTAGAAGACCTCCAAGGTCCCTTCCCACTCTGTTATTCTGTCAAATTCTGCTTAGCAATTGCTAAGAAAAACGACACCTCTTTTTCTTCCCGGTGGAGTAGAATGGATTCAACTAAAAAAATAAAAAATAAAATTCGATATAGTGAAGCTTCAAGATGGATTTGATGGCTCTGCTTTTTTAGGCCACAAATAAAGGCGAAATTAAAAAAAAAAACCTAATGAGACGTGATTAAAAGGTAGAAGAAGCGACTTAGCTTGTCAGAAGCAGAGTGGAAAAGTATTAAACAACAAAACAGCTCTTCCAAATATCGAAGGGAGAGAAAAAAATAAAAGAAATCTTAATTCTGCCTGAAATATTTGCTTAAGTGTAAATGGCATGTAAAGCAGCGAATACTCCATAACTTAACAATTAATGGCATTCATTTCTTGGCTGCACCCGAATCCGTGAAGGTTCCTCCTGACAGTAATGGCCTTTTTAATTAGCTCCTTATATTCAAGACAGGAATCCTCCTTCTACCCCCCTCTTTCTTGTTTACAACCTGCCAAAAAACTCTTCGTTTTTTAATGCATCTTCAAAAATTACGAGCATGAAAAACACAGTGCATAAACACTGAACGGTTCACAAATAAATGTACCGATTCCCGGTCCAAAAGAAGGGAAGTTGACATTGCAAAATTGTTTTTCTAAACATCGTAATTAACAAGGGACGCGGTGGCTCTGGGGCTAAGAGGCTGAGCTTGTCGATCAGAAAGGTCGGCAATTCGGCGGTTCGAATCCCTAGCGCCGCGTAACGGAGTGAGCTCCCGTGACCTGTCCCAGCTTCTGCCAACCTAGCAGTTCGAAAGCATGTAAAAAATGCAAGTAGAAAAATAGGAACCACCTTTGGTGGGAAGATAACAGCGCTCTGTTTACCTTCGGCATTTAGTCATGCTGGCCACATGACCACGGAAATGTCTTTGGACAGCGCTGGCTCTTCGGCTTTGAAACAGAGATGGGCACTGCCCCCTAGAGTTGGGAACGACTAGCAAATATGTTCAAGTTATTTCAGTGCCGTTGTAACAGTCACTAAATGAATGGTAGGTAAGTCTAGGAAACTCTTGGCCTAGGCGGGGCCTTGTCAGTGGTGGCACCTCAGTTATAGTTTCTTGAGAAAAATCTGCCCACCATCTACTCATTCTGCAATCGTGTGGCCTTCTAATTCTTATATCTTCATGATTTCCTTCTCCACAAGGATTCTATTAACATTTTCACTAAAGATAAAGGTTCTCCTCGCATATATGTGCTAGTCGTTCCCGACTCTAGGGGGCGGTGCTCATCTCTGTTTCAAAGCCGAAGAGCCAGCGCTGTTCGAAGACGTCTCCGTGGTCATGTGGCCGGCATGACTCAACGCCGAAGGCGCACGGAACGCTGTTCCCTTCCCACCAAAGGCGGTTCCTGTTTTTCTACTTGCATTTTTTACGCACTTTTGAACTGCTAGGTTGGCAGAAGCTGGGACAATTCACGGGAGCTCACTCCTTTATGCGGCACTAGGGATTCGAACTGCCGAACTGCCGAACTTTCTGACCGGCAAGCTCAGCGTCTTAAGCCACTGACCACTGCATCTAATTCTTATATCTTCATGATTTCCTTCTGCACAAGGATTTTATTAACATTTTCACCACATATCATTTTTCTCCCCCTTCGGCCAATCGGTTATCTAGGATAAACATGTTTTTCCATACAAGTCAAAGAGGCTGTTTTTGGTTCAGTTTCAGGCCGGTGGAAAGCCTCCAACAGCCGCCTCAAAAAATGGGTGGATTGTCCAAAGTTAAAAAAAAAGAGGGTGGGTAGGACTGCCAGCGAGCTGTGAGTATCCGGGGCACCCGATTTATGAAGCTTTTGTTCCTCCTTGCAGCTCCCTTTGGCAGAGATTTTTTTTTTCTTCATGGCCCTTTTTAAGTTTCTCCAGTGAGGAAGTGAAAAGAAAAGGAGACAGACTTTTGACCAAAAAAAAATTGGGAGAAAAATCTCCTTTTGTCATGTGGGTCAGGATAGAAACAAGGGCTGGAACAAGGGAGGAGGAGGAGGAAAAGAAGAAAAAGGAGAGGAAGGAGGAGGAGGAGGTGGAGGAGGAGAAGGATGAGAGAAATAAGAAGAGAAGGAGAAGGGAGGAGGAGAAGGAAGAGGAGGAAGAGGAGGAGGAGAGGAAGAAAAAGGAGAGGAAGGAGAAGGAGGTTGAGGAAAAGGAAGAGAAGAAATAAGAAGAGAAGGAGAAGAGATGAGGAGGAGGAAGAGGAGAAGGAAAAGAAAAAAAGGAGAGGAAGGAGGAGGAGGTGGAGGAGAAGGATGAGAGAAATAGGAAGAGGAGAAGGAGAAGGGATGAAGAGAAGGAAGAGGAGGAAGAGGAGGAGGAGAGGAAGAAAAAGGAGAGGAAGGAGGAGGAGGTTGAGGAGAAGGAAGAGAAGAAATAGGAGAAGGAGAAAGAAGAGGGATGAGGGGGAGGAGGAAGAGGAAGAGGAGGGGAAGGGGTGAGGAGGAAGAGGAGGAGGAGAAGAGGAAGAATAGGAAAAGGAGACAAAGGAGGAGCAGGTGGAGAAGGAGAAGGATGTGAAATAGAAGGAAAAAGGAGGAGGAGAAGGAGGAGGAGGAGGAGAAATAGGAAGAGAAGGAGAAGGAAAAGGGATGATGATGATGAGGAGGAACAGGTGGAAGAGGAGGAGAAGGAAGAGAAGGAAGAGGAGGAGGAGAGGGAAGATGAGAAGGTGAAGGATGAGAAGAAATAGGAGGAGAAAGAAAAGTGATGAGGAGAAGGAAGAGGAAGAGGAGGGGAAGGGGTGAGGAGGAAGAGGAGGAGGAGAAGAGGAAGAATAGGAGGAGGAAAAGGAGACGAAGGAGGAGCAGGTGGAGAAGGAGAAGGATGTGAAATAGAAGGAAAAGGGAGGAGGAGAAGGAGGAGGAGGAAGAAGAGGAAAAGGAAGAGGTGGAGGAGGAGGTTGAAGAGAAATAGAAGAAGGAAAGGGGATGAGAAGAAGAAGGAAGAGGAGGAGGAGGAGGACCAGGAGGAGGAGGAGAAAATAATGAAGCTTTTTTCCCCCAAGGAAGGAAGTTTTAAATATTCCAGATGTTTAGCCTGGCCTTTGAGACAGTGGATTCATTTTGTTCCTCGCTTTGTGTTCCCTGCCAAGACCATCCCTTCAGCCGGAGGGTGGGAAAACCGAATTCAATGGGATGTCATCACGGAGGGCAAAGAGGCTTCCCTCATACAGATGCTCATACAGATGCAGAGGCAAAGAGAGGCGAGCAATTACACACTCCGTGTGGTTTATCCAAACAAAGATGAAAGCCGAGCCTTTCTGAAAACATGCAACCCACGGATTAAGGGCGGAAAAGGGGGCTCAGAGGGAACACTGTGTAAAGTCCACCAGAAGGATCAGTTGAAAGGCATTTGTGTATATGTGTGTGTGTGTGTGTGTGTTTGTGTGTGTGTGTGTGTGTGTGTTGGGGGTATTGGCTGCAAGGAGGTGGAGGAGAAGCAAGAGGAGCAGCAGGAGAAGAGGAGGAGAAAGTGGATGAGAAGGAGAAGAAGGAGAATGAGAAGAATGGGAGGAGGAGGAGGATGAGGAGAAAGGAGAAGGAGAATGAAAAGGGGAAAGGATGAGGCAAAGGAGAAGGAAAAGGAGGAGAAGGAAAAAGAAGGAGGAAGAGAAGGAGGAGGTAAAGAAGGAGGAGGAGGAAAAGGAGGAAAAGGAGAAGTAGAAGGAGGAGGTGAAGGAGAAGGAGGAGGAAGAGGAGAAGAAGATGGAGGAGGAGGAGGAGAAAGGGAGGAGAAGGAGATGGAGAAAGAGGGGAAAGGATGAGGTGAATGAGAAGGAGGAGAAGGAAAAAGAGAAGGAGAAGGAGGAGGAAGAGAAGGAGGAGGTGAAGAAGGAGGAGGAGGAGAAGGAGGAGGAAAAAGAGGAGGAGAAAGAGGAGGAAGAGGAGAAGAAGATGGAGGAGGAGGAGGAGGAGAAAGGGAGGAGAAGGAGATGGAGAAAGAGGGGAAAGGATGAGGTGAATGAGAAGGAGGAGAAGTAAAAAGAGAAGGAGAAGGAGGAGGAAGAGAA
>NW_022473587.1:0-127237 GCF_009769535.1 Thamnophis elegans
CCTCCCTCCCTCCCTCTCTCTGCCAGCTCTATTCTCTCTTCCCCCTCAGAGCTCTCAGGTTGCCCTTGATGCTGGTTCTGACCCTCGCCTCCTCCTCTGATTCGGCTGTGGAGGGGCCGGGGCCGACAGGCCACAACAGTTGCAGCAACAGAATGTTGAAAGTCTGAATATTCTCCTCTCCTTCCTCTTTCTATTTTATTGTTGTATTTTATTTGATTGAGTTATTTTTATAAATATTTTTATATAAATAACTCAAGGCAAATAAACATATCCAACATACCTCCCTCCTCCTATTTCCCCAGAGCAACAATGCTGTGAGGTGAATAGGCTGAGAGAGAAAAAGGTCACCTGGCCAGCTTTCATGTCTAAGGTAGAACTAGAACTCACCATCTCCTGGTGATTGGGCCAAAATCTCCCAGCTGCCCTTTCATATCTAAGACAGGACTAGATTCACTGTCTTCTGATGATTGGTCCAAAGCCACCTTTCATGTCTAAGAATGAACTAGAATTCACAGTCTCCTGGTGATTAGCCCAAGTCACTCAGACAACTTCCACACCTAAAGCAGGACCAGAACTCACTATCTCTTGCTTTCTAGCCTGGTGCCTTAACCACTAGACCAAACTGTCTCTTTATCTGCATAAGAACTAGGGCAGGTCTGTCATGCAGGTTCACCGACAAAGTGCGCCAACAAACCGTGGTGAGAAACCGCAACGTCGAAATCGTGCCCACAACAGTGCGCCAACAACAGCACACTGACAAAGCGCACCATCAACAAACGTGAAAATAAGGTATAACCCTACCCTAACCCTAACCCTAACCTAACCCTAACCCTAACCCTAACCCTAACCCTAACCTAACCCTAACCCTAACCCTAACCCTAACCCTAACCCTAACCATAACCATAACCATAACCATAACCATAACCATAACCATAACCGCGCTTTTGTTGGCACGCTGTTGTGGGCGCGCTGTTGTGGGTGCGATTTCGACGTCGTGGTTTTTCTCACCGCGCTTTTTTTTTTAAACAGAACTTTTTTATTTTTCTTTAAAAAAACACAAAATGTCATCATTTTCAATCATTAAGACATGAAGTACATTTTTTTGTTTGTGTGCCCCTCCCTCCCTCCGCCCCCCCACCCCCCCTCCTCCTTCCCCCCCCCGACTTCCCAGAACCCGTACACGTATGGATTTTTAACTAACAGTCTAAAATCTATTGAAAAAAAGAAATAAAGAATTAATGACATTCTAGATTGACCTTAGCTTGCTTCTTACTGAACTGACTTTTGACAGTTTAAATCATTTCTGATCTTAAGCATAGCTAACTGGAATTTCTTAGTCCCGTATTTATTGTATATAGTCATCATTTTTTCCAGTCTCGTTTATATCTCTCATTTGAATGATCTTTGAGATATGCCGATATTTTAGCCATCTCGGCTAAGTTTGTTACTTTCAATGTCCATTCTTGGATTGTAGGCAAGTCTTCCTTCTCCAATATTGCGCCACCAACAGTCTTGCTGCAGTTATCAGGTGCAGAATCAAATTGGTCTCTACCACTGTAAGTCAGTACATATACCTATAAAAAACTGAGGAATAAACTTTATCCTTCTTTAAAAACATTTTGCATGACCCCACCATATTTTTATCCAAAATGCCTTAACCTTTTGGCAGGTCCACCATATCGATAATATGTAGCATCGAGAGAACCACACCTCCAACATTTTAGGCTGTACATTCGGATACATAGAAGCCAACTTTTTTAGATCTAAATGCCATCTATAGAACATCTTGTAAAAATTTTCTCTCAGATTTTGAGCTTGTGTAAATTTCACATTTCTTACCCAGATTCTTTCCCATGTATCCAACATTATTGGTTCCTCAATATTTTGAGCCCATTTTATCATACAATCTTTAACTAATTCTGTTTCCGAATCCATCTGTATTAATACATTATATATCCTCTTTATAGCATTAAGCTTTGATCTCTTATTTGTTTAAACAGATTATCCTCAACTTGGATAAAACCAATTTTTGATCTATTTTCCACCTAGCCTGTAATTGCCCATACTGGAACCATGTTTGAACTACCTTCTCCTCTTTTAATACCTCTAAAGATTTTTTGTAATACCCCCCTTTCCGAGGTAAGAAGCTGTCTGTAAGTAATTCTGTCCTGTTTTTGTGCGTATTCATATTTTCAATTGCGTGTCTAGGAATTGCCCACATGGGCTTGTCATTTAATTTATATTGGTATTTCTTCCAAACCCGCAATAAAGCATTTCTTAAAAATATGACTTTTAAAATTCTTATCCAATTTTTGTTGAATAACAGGTAAGCATGCCAACCAAATACCAGATCGTGTCCCTCAATATTCAATATTCTATCATTGGTTAAATGAGTCCAATCACTAATTGCAGATAATGCCACTGCATCATATATAGTTTTAAATTAGGTAGTTTCAATCCTCCTCTCTCACGTACATCTTGCATTATTTTCATCTTTACCCTCGGCTTCTTTCCTGCCCACACAAATTTGTTGATACCCTTCTGCCATTCTAAAAGGTTCGCATCTTTTTTAAGTATGTAACATTTGGAAAAAATAAAATTTTGGTAAAATGTTCATTTTCACTGCCGCTATCCTACCCAGCAAAGATAAGTGCAATTTCTCCTTTTTTTCATCTCTGTCTGTATGCTATGCCAAAGTGGTTCATAATTATGCTTATATAATTTCCCATTTGAAGTTAAAATGTTAACTCCAAGATATTTGACTTTTTTAACTACCTCACATCCTAGCATCACTCCTAATTTTCCTTTTTTTAATATTCATATTTATAGCTAATTTTTGGTTTTTCCTAAGTTTATTTTAAAGCCCGACACTTGACCATATTGATTAATCATATTCATTAAAACCATACTGGATTCCTGCGGTTGTTCCAATATTATGACCAAATCATCCGCAAAAGCGCGGACTCTATATTCTTGCTGCTAATCTTCTTGATCCCTTTTAACACCATCCAAGCCCCGTATTTTATTCAACAATACTTCCAAAGTTATAATAAACAATAATGGGGACAAAGGACAGCCCTGTCTTGTACCTTTTCCAATTTGAAAAGAGTCTGTTAGACTTCCATTGACTATGATTTGTGCTGTTTGCTGTTGGTATATTGCTTTAATTGACTGTAAAAAATTATCTCCTATCTGCATTTTTGCAGTATCTTCAACAGAAATTGCCAGTTAACTCGATCAAAGGCCTTCTCAGCATCCAAAATATAAACGCAGGGATCTGGTTGTTCTTTCCCAAATATTCTAATGCATTAATAATTAATCTAACATTACTTTTCATCTGTCTCCCTTGTATAAAACCTGTTTGGTCCGTATGTATCAATTGTTGAATGACCAACATTAACCTATTTGCTAATATTTTAGTAAAAATTTATAATCTACATTCAGTAATGAAATAGGTCTATAATTTTTGGGTTGAGTAGTATCTTGATCTTCTTTGGGTATCAAAGATATAACGCTGTCTTCCAAGATGGAGGGACTTTACCTTCCGTTTGAATCATATTAAATAATTCTCTAAGAGGTTCTACCATTTCTAACTGTAAGTTTTTATAGTAAACCGCTGTCAAGCCATCTGTACCTGGTGCTTTCCCTGACTTTAATTGCTTAATTACCTGCAGGATTTCCCCGAGGTATTGGTTGATTCAATTTTTGCCTGTGTTCTTCTCTAACTGAAGGTATTTTCTCTTTGTCTAAATATTTGTCTATGTCTAAACCATTAATTTTATCCCCTTTATACAGTTCTGTAAAAAATTCCCAGAAAGCCTTTTGAATCTCTTCCTGTTGAAACACCTCCTTCCTCTGTAAATCAGTTTAGATATATTTCGAGTTTTCCTTTTTTTCCTAATCTGATAAGCTAACCATCTGCCAGGTTTGTTTGCATTACAAAAAGTATTGTGTTTTGCATATAAAAATTAGTAGCTACCTGGTCAGAGATCAACATGTCAAATTGAGATTTTAATATGTTAATAGCTTCCTTAACCTTTGTATCGTCTGGGTTCATTGTTAACTCCAGCTCTTTTCTCTTAATTTCCTCTTCCAGTTCTGTTCGTTTTAACCCTTGCTTATTTCTATGTGTTTTATTTATATTCATCAAAACTCCTCTCATATACGCTTTGCTTGCGTCCCATACAAATTCCATAGATGTACCCTTATTCATATTCAAACAAAATTTCAGATAGTAATTTTTACAATCATTATATACTTTTCATATCTAAATAATTTTTCATTCAATCTCCAAGACCTTCTTGCCTGCACTACCCTTCCCAACTCCATCCAAACTGGGTTATGGTCCGAAAGGATCCTAGCTGCAATCTTTGTTTTCTTGACCCTAGAAAGCAAATCATTAGTGGTTAGGATAAAATCAATCCTTGAAAGGGATTGATGCCTGTCCGAGAAGAAAGTGAAGTCATATTCCTCTGCATTTCTTTCTCGCCAAATATCTCAATTCAAAATCATCCATAATGTCAAAGAAAGATTTGGTAACTTTGCCTCGCATCTTGTATTTAGGCGGGAAATCTTCTTATCTCTCTTAGTGTCTATCACTCCATTCCAGTCACCCAATAGTATACAGGAACTATAGTCCCACTGTACTAATTTAGCATGAAGATTTCTATAGAATCTATCTTGCTGTTGATTGGGAGCATAAATTCCCAAAAGTAATGTCTTTTTCCCTTCTAAGATTACGTCTAAAGCAATATATCTTCCGAAGGGATCGCTTCTATTAATTCAGCTTTCATATCTTTTCTTAAGTATACAACTATACCATTCTTCTTTTCCATAGCAGAAGCTGCAAAATGTTGACCAGTTTTGAGTGTGATCAAATATTTTGATCAGTTGACTTGATAGAGTTTCTTGCAACAAATTACATCGTTCTTAACTGTTTGAGATAATGAAATATTTTCTTCCTCTTCTGTGGAGAATTCAGTCCGTTGACATTCCATGTTAAAATCTTAGTTGTCATCTTTGGTTGGTTGAAGCATTTTTAGAGCTTCCTGCACGGCCTGTTTAACTTTAGGTTTAGCTCCTCCCACTGCTTCCAGATTTGTTATTGTAGTTCCTTGATCGATGGCCGATGATTGTTGATGCTGTTGCTTTTTAGCTTGTTTCTCCATACGTCTAGTAGTCATGCGGCTAGGTCTTGGTTCCATAGCACCTGCACTTCTAGAGAAGAGATGCTCCATCTTGTCTGGTGGTTGGTGTAGTTTGCTGTCTATCCTGTCCTTCTTTGGTCTTTCTCTAGGTCCAGATGGGCAGGGTGTCCGGCCTTCAATCTATTATAATAAAAATCTCGGGCTTTCATACAGAGTTGAGGCGGTACCTTTGCTTATCAAATGTAAATATGAGCCAAATGGCGCATCCCATCTATACTGTATCTGACGATTTCTAAGTTCTTCGACCAAAAAAGCGTAGTCTCTCCTGGCTCTTAACATTTGAGGTGGTATCTCTTTCAAAACAGCCAGGTCTTGACCGCCAATTTGAAGCTAGTGTTATAAACGCTTGCAGTACCATATTTCTAAGCTCTCTTGTAGTAAAATATATAACGATGTCTCGAGGAAGCTGCTTCTGCTTTGCCAGCCAGGAGTTAACGCGGTAAGCTTTGTCAATTTGCCAGACTTGGTTGGTCCCTGGTCTTCCCATCAGGCGATCAAAAGCTTCCGATAGGATCTGTTTCAGGTTCTCCTGTTTCTCCTCACGCAGCCCCCTTACTCTTAATGCGAACTCCATTTGTCGGTACTGTATCATAATAATTTCTTTTTCAGCATTTTCCACTTTTTGTTCCACCACCTCTGTTTTCAATGTCAAGTTAGCATTGGCATCATTAAGAACCTCTAGTATCTTCCATTCCAGAAATATGTTCTGTTAAAACAGTTACAAGACTCAGCATGTCGTCTCTAATTTTATCAACCTTAGCGTCAAATTTCTCATACAGCTCCTGTTTAAGTCCTTTTATTTCACTTTTAATTTCTTCTTTCATTTCTTTTATTTCCTCTTTTCCTCCTCTCTATTATCTCTAACTTATCTTCCATTTAATTGTCTGTGCATTAAGAGCCTCGCTTAGATTACTCAGGAAAATTCTTTCGTTACACATCCCCAGCAGGGGGCGTAGGAAGCGGAGGCTGCAGCTTTGTGCCAGGCACTGAAGATGTGCCCCTGGAAGTAGAGGGTGACGACTTCAAGTTAATATTTGGTTTTGAGGCCATTTCAAAATTTATCTGCCTGCAGTTAGTAGAACTCTATTGCCTGAATATGCAGCTTTAAGTAAAGAGGCTTTTATTTTGAAGTTTAAGGCTTGGCAAAACTTTCAGTGAGTAAACATTGTAACAAGACCGTTCAGCAGATTCATCACCATTTAACTTCCAAATAAGCAAGGTTAATGAAGGAGTAAAATTCTTCTATTGTGAAACCAAAACATGTGATAAGCAATCTCTTTTGTTTTGAATTCTTGTGAGGATTAGCAAAAAGTGTTCATTTTACCGGAGAAACCAGCCTGCTCGGCGCCATTTTAAAAGCCTCTAAGTAAATAATTTTTCGGAGGAGAAAAGAAAGAAGCTAAAATGTTTCTTTACATTTTAGGGCTTCCTGGGAGGAGCTTGCTGGTGGAGGCAGCAAAAAATCAGCTGCCCCGAATTCCTGGCTACGTACCTGTTTAGAGGATCTTCCATCTGACGTCTTATCAGGTTTTCTTATCCTTCAGGCAAGAAGGAAAGAAGAAACTGTTTTGCTGGCAAATGCTCTTTGATTTTTGCAGCTTTTGTGCTTGCAAGGAAAGGGGGCTAGCCCAAGGCAGAACGGCTGTCCGTGCTGGAACTTCAAACTGCCTTGTGCAGGGACAAAGTAAGTCTCCCCCACTCTGCTCAAAGTTTTGTTTGATTTAATCTTATCACGAGCTGAATCCGTTTACTGCGTGGACAATAATTGTTCTCACCGCGCTTTTGTCGGCGCACTTTTGTCATGCGCGCATTTGTCGGTCACGGTCAGTGCATGAGAGTTCATGACTGGAAAAATGGTAACAAGGTCAGCCAATGAATAGCATAGCAACTGAGTCAGCCAATGATGACTGTTTGGAAACTGAAACAGCATTTGCTGTGTGAGCAACAAGGAGACAGCAAGGAGCCTGGGCGTGGCTTAGTTCAACTGTTCTATATTAAAGCTCTGAGTCTGTGCTGACCTAAAAACTAGTTTGCTGCTCTCAACTGAAACTGAACTGTTTTCTCTTCTGCCTGTGTTTGCTTGTATTTTGCTACCATGTTAGAAAAACCTGCTTTTGGTCTTGTATATTATTATATATAAAGAGAAGTTAATGAATCTTGCTGAATCAGTTACCTCTGTGGTTTTCTGGAGGTGATTGCTGTAACAAACTCTGACAAGGTGCTCTCTTCAGCACTTACCCCAATTACATTTCTGCCTTGTACTCATATTTCCTTGATCTGGCAGTTGCCTTGATCGGAACCCTTCCTCCTCTCCTCAAGGCTGTTCCTACTGCCTGTTACACAGTGGTATAAAAGTGGAACTGTTTAAAATGGAGGTTGCGGCATCTGGATGCTTTAAGAAGTAGCTGAGTATGGCTTAATTGCAGTGGATTAGAGGAGATGATCCTTTTGATCCTTTCCAATTTCACTATTGGATGATTTTACATCAGCTGCAAAGACCAAGTACAAACACGAAGGTTCAATTTAAGTGATTTATTGCTAAAAGCCTATGCGCAGGAATCCTCTCAAATAAAGGTCAGAACCTGGTTAGAGTTAGATAAGGGTCAACAGCACTTGGACTTGGTTTATTGTGGCTATGTATGTCAACTCGCAAAGCACTTCCATGTCTGTTATCGAGTTGCCATGATGTAAAGGTGGGGAGCACATTCCATGCATACCTTTGGCCCAGGTTGGAACTCAGATTACCAAAGCAGGCTTGTGAGGTGTGGAATTCTGAAGCTTGCTGGAGCACCTTGTTGAGTAATGTGATTTATGACACAGACTGAGGGAGGGGAAAACAGAGGGAAAGTTCAGCTGTAACTTATGTGAGGTCAGATCTGACTCCTCTTGGGTATTGCCCAAATGCTGTTCCTAATAAATGACTGGATTTCTTTTGAAACTTGGCCTGAAGCTCATAAATTAATTAGGACATCCTTTGGAAACCTGACACTAGTGATTCTAGGCCCGTGATGGCAAACCTATGGCAGGCATGCCAGAGGTGGCACACAGCACCTTCTCTGATGGCATGCGAGCCATTGCTCCAGTTCAGCTCTACCATGAATGTGTACACCTCTCTCCAGCCAGATGGTCTTTGGGTCTCTGCTTCACGTGCACAGGGTGTGGGGGTCATGCATATAGGTGAATGCATGGGAGGATGGGTGCATGTGGGGCACATGTGCAGGGGCAGACCACATTGTATTTAGGTGGTTCATGCGCACTTTAGGCACTCAGTCTGAAAAAAGTTAGTCATCATTGTTCTAGGTTAATCCCTCTTTTCACCCCTCACTCTGGCTCTGCCAGTCCTTCTCCTACATTTTCTTCCTTAAAATAGGATTAAAATAGAATTAATTGGAGTGTTTGGAACTTTCCCCATTGCTAAGTGAAAGAGTTATCCATCTATCCTTGAGCTGTCAGAAAACTATAAAATTAACTTCCCCCATTGCTAACACCTACTGTTAGGGGTATCTCCATTGGGAGACAGAAAGTAGTGCAGTGGAATGTACAGCTAGAGAGAAATTGAATTGAATTGAATTTATTATATTTCTATGCCGCCCTTTTCCCAGAAGGACTCAGGGCGGCTCACACCCAAGTCGGGGGGAGGGATAGGGGATACAAATAGGGGGAAAAAAGACATGGACAAACAATACCACAATTTAAAAGAATTCAACAGGCACACCATTCGAGCGGGAACAGGAACTCATCAGCCCCAGGCCTGTCGGAACAGCCAGGTTTTAAGGGCTTTGCGGAAAGCCTGGAGGGTGGTGAGGGTCCGAATCTCCACAGGGAGCTTGTTCCAGAGGGCCAAAGCAGCCACAGAGAAGGCCCTCCTCCGGGTGGTCGCCAGTCGGCATTGGCCAGTGGAAGGAATTCGGAGGAGGCCTAATCTGTGGGATCTAATCGGTCTGTTAGGTAATTGGCAGCAGGCTCTCTCAAGTACCCAGGTGCAATACCATGAAGGGCTTTATAAGTGACGACTAGCGCCTTGAAACGTATCCGAAGACCAATAGGCAGCCAGTGCAGCTCGCGGAGGATAGGTGTAACGTGGTGTACTGAGGTGCACCCACAATCGCTCGCGGGCTGCATTCTGGACAAGCTGAAGTCTCCGAATGCTCTTCAAGGGCTGCCCCATGTAGAGCACATTGCAGTAGAAAAAATGTTGCTAGTAAAACACACGAATAGAATTTCAGGCACTGCTAGTAAAAACAAGTAGCTTTACTACTGATAATTGCTTCACAAGCAGTGATAGTAGATATTAGTCCAAACACAATTCAAAGAACAAACAATAGCTTACAGTCGGAGTTCACATTCCAGTCATCAAGTCATCAAGCTTAGGACATGCAGAGAGAGAGAATGAGCTCTCTTGATTCCTTCTTATAGTAAGTTAATTACACTTGATAAGTACATCCACTCATTTAAAGCAACAACGACCATTTGTTGTTGTATAAAGATAGATATTGCCTACACAACACTATATACTCCCAACACCTACACTGCACCTCTATTGATTATGCATAATGCTTCTGTCCTACTTTTCCATATGCCAGCCCTGTACGAAAAGTAGTTGGTTGTTCTGGCTTTGTTGCCCTTCTTCACCTCACTGTCTGGCAGAAAATCCTCCATCAACCATCATGGCAGCAGGGATGGGGCAGTCCTGTCTGCTGACTCCATCCATCATCTCTACCCTTCTTCCACTTTTCTCAGAAAACTGTCTGAAGAGAAACGAAGGAAACATTTCTATAACATTGAGCAACAAAAGCCCTGCAAGGAATCCATGAAATCACTTGTTTAACTCAAGGATATCTTTATCTTCAGCTAGGGGAATGTTTAGCTGGGCTCCAAGATCACTGCAGATGAGGACTGCAGCCAAGAAATTAAAAGACGCTTGGTCCTGGGAGGAAAGCTTATGGCAAATCAGACAGCCTACTAAAGGCGAGACTCACCCTGCCAACAAAAGGGTGTATATCAGGCTGTGGTTTTCCCCAGTTGCATAGATGGCTCTAAAGGTTGGACCATGGGAAAGGCTGAGTGCCAATAATGAGACCTTTGAACTCTGGTGCTGGCGATACTCCTGCATTGAGTCCCTTGGACTGCAGATGATCCAACCAGTCAGTCCTAGAGATCAGACCCTTACCCTGCTCTTTGAAGGACAGATTCCTGAGAGGAACTCAAATTCTTTGGCCACCTAATGAGAGGACGGCCTCCCTGGAGAAGAGCCTCATGCTGGGAAAGATTGAGGGCAAAAGAAGAAGGGGACAACAGGAGGTGGCTGGATGGAGTGACTCAAGCAGTAGGTGCAGTAGGGGATGGTAGAGGACAGGAAGGCCTGGAGAATGTTGTCCATGGGGTCATGATGGATCGGACACGACTTCACAACTCACAACAACAACAACAACAGGTGGAAGCATCTAACCAACTCTGGTAGGTCATAAGAATTGCTAAAGTAGATCAGCCATGGACCATTTGGGAGTCCTTGGACAGTAACTTGAACTGGAAAGTTTAAAAGAGCCGATGTGGCGCAGTGGTTAGGGTGCAGTACTGCAGGCCACTTCAGCTGACTGTTCTGCAGTTCAGTGTTCAAATCTCACCGCTCAAGGTTGACTCAGCCTTCCATCCTTCCGAGGTGGGTGAAATGAGGACCCAGACTGTGGGGCATTTGCTGACTCATTTGCTAAAATTCTGTAAACCGCATAGAGAGGGCTGAAATCCCTATGAAGCGGTATATAATCTAATAAATATAAATAAATAATAATTAAAAGGGTCCTGGGATAATAAATAATGGGCAACTTTTCCTCTTTTATTGACCAAAATATACAGATGAATTCATGTACAGGTAGTCCTCAATTTATGATCCAAACTGAGCCCAGAATTTTCTGTTGCTAAGAAAGACAGCTGTTACGTGAGCTTTTGCCCCATTTTACAAACTTTCTGCCACAGTGGTTAAGTGAATCACTACAATTGTTAAGTTAGTAACACAGTTGTTACATGAAACTGGCTTCCTCGTTGACTTGCATGTCAGAAACGGGTCAAATGATCTTGGCACTGCAACCATCCTCACTACATGCCAGTTGCTAAGCATCTGAGTTTGATCACGTGACCATGGAGATGCTCCGATGTCATAAGTATGAGGAGGAGAGCACGAGGGAGGGAGGGAGGGAGAGGAGGAAGGATGGAAGAAAGAAGAGAAAGAAAGAAAGAAAGAAAGAAGAAGAGGGAGGGAGGTTAGAAGGGAGAGAGAGAAAGCAAGCAAGCAGAAAAGCTAGAAAGAAAGGGAATAAAAAGAGAGAGAAAGGAAGGAAGGGAACAAAGAAAGGAAGGAGGGGGGAGAGAGAAGCACAAGGAAAAAAGCTAGAAATAAAAAAAAAGAAGAGAATCAGACAGAGGAAGGAAGGGGAGAGATAAAGCAAGCAGAAAAGCTAGAAAGAAAGAAAAAAGAAAGAGAATCAACAGAGGAAGGAAGGAAGGACGGAAGGAAGAGAGAGATAAGCAAGCAGAAAAGCTAGAAAGAAAGAAAGATAGAGAGAAGAGGCAGACAGAGAGAGGAAGGAAGAAGGAAAGAAAGGAAGGGAGGGAGAGAGAAAGCAAGCACAGAAAAGCTAGAAAGAAAGAGAGAGAGAGAGCAGAGAGAGAGAGAGAGGAAGGAAGGGAGAGAGAGAGAAAGCAAACAAGCAGAAAAGCTAGAAGAAAAGAGAGAAAAAAGAAAGAAAGAGAAACAGAGAGGAAGGAAGGAAGGAAGGAGGGAGGGAAGGAAAGGAAGGAAGGAAGAAATGAAGGGGAAGAGAGAAAAAGCAAGCAAGGAAAAAAGCTAGAAAGAAAAAAGTTAAGAGAGAGAGAGAGAAGGAAGGAAGGAGGAAGGAAGGAAGGAAAAGAAAAAGAAGAAGTGGGAACCAAGTCTACTTTCCTACTCATTTCCAGAGCTTTGCAAATGGCACCCTTTCTGAACACAGCAGCAATTTCTGGGCTCCATCTGTGACCCCTAATTATCGTGGTACATCTGTAATAGCAAGCCCAGCAGAGAGATAATTGGCTCATCCTCACAATGATAAACATGTCAAGCCATAACTTCTGCTCTTCCTAAGGACATAAAATGGAGATTGGAATGTCAGTGGGTGTTTTATATCAAATAAAATATACAGACAAATGGATTTGAAGGACCGAAGCCAGAGACTAATGGGATCGAACGGCTCATGTTAACAACGTCCCCTTCCCCAAAACAGATCCATTGCAAAAATATTGTAAAGAGGAGTACAGGAAGCTTGGCTAAGCAAGGCCTAAAGGTGACACACGATAAGGACGGGAATTCTGCGATGTCACCCAAGAGGCCAATTTCATTTCCAGAAGCATTTCCAGAAGACCTTCAACCCCCTCAAGGGCAGATGCAAACATCTGTAATCTTCTGCTTTGCTGATGGTTGACGAGGAGATTTCCCTTTTGCCTTCCGTATTCGGAGGAATTAGATATCCGATGACAGACCTTAGAAGACCAACAGCAAAGGGCCACATCCAGGAGTGGCTTCAAACATTTTAGCAACGGGTTCTCTGCCCTGTCTGGCTATGGGTTTGGCCATGGTGGGCGTGGCCTAGTCAGCATCCTACACCATGGTGGGCGGGGGGGGTGTTTTTGCCCTTCCCGGGGTCCGGAGGATTTTCTCAAGGGCAAAACGTCTGAGAATATTTATTTCATTTTTGTTCCTTTCTATTTATATTTTTTTCAAGCCGCTCGTAAAATTGTCCCCATGCCCTGTAATACACTGATTTCTTTTTGTTTCTTTATTCTCAATGTTAACCTGTTCATTTCTGCACAATCTAGCATCTTCTTTATTACCTCCCCGTCCGATGGGATTTTATCTGCTTTCTAATTTTGTGAAAATACAATTCTAGCTGCTGTTATTATCTGTACAATCAAGCATGAATCTCTTTATTATATTTCTCTGGCAGAACACCTGATAAAAATACCTCTGGCTTAAAACTCTACGGGTTGATGTATCATTTTCTCTAACCATGCTTGTATACGGACCCCGTTTCTGGACTTCTGGTATGTCTGTTTTCACCCACTCCAGGCTCCAGAGGCTTCCTCGAGCCTCCAGGAGGGTGAACAGCCTCCCCCGGGCTCTGGAGGCTGAAAAATGGGCCCATTTCCGGCCTTCCGGAGCCTCTGGGAGGCCCATTTTTCACCCTCCGAGGGCCTCCAAGCAGGCCCTGCACTTACCTGGCATCCAAAACAGGTTGTGTGGAGACTCCTAGAAGGGGAGGGGCAGGGTGGGTGGGGCCAGCCAGGAGTGGGATTTGGGGGTTGCCAAACCATACAGAATCTTTGCTAGAGGATCGTCCGAACTGGGGTGAACCTGGAGCAGCTCACTCTGGCCACATTTATAGCAATAGCAATAGCAATAGCAGTTAGACTTATATACCGCTTCATAGGCTTTCAACCCTCTCTAAGCAGTTTACAGAGTCAGCATATCGCCCCAGAGTCTGAGTCCTCATTTCACCCACCTTGAAAGGATGGAAGGCTGAGTCAACCTGAGCCGGTGAGATTAGAACCGCTGAACTGCAGATAGCAGTCAGCTGAAGTGGCCTGCAGTACTGCACCTTAACCACTGCGCCACCTCGGCTCCTCCGATGTTTTAGAAAGGAAGATTGGGTAGGACATGTTTGTCCCATCACAAGTATCAAGATGCAGAGAGATCTTGAACCCTTGGTCATTCAATGGAGGATTCTGCCGATCGCGAGCTATTGAAGATGGACTAGAGGGCTCTGCCGATCTAGAACCTATACAAGAGATTATTTGTAACTCAGGGTGGAATTGTGGGGTCCTTGGTACTCCTCTGATCTGGGTTGTTTTTCTTGCAAACGTTTCATGACCCAACTAGGTAACATCATCAGTGCCAGAAAAGGAGTGAGTTTTGTGAGTGTGGGGTAGGAGGAGGAGGAGGAGGAGGACTGTGGGGGTCCTTGGTGCTATCTGAGCTTTTTGATTTTCTTGCAGATGTTTCATTACCCAACTAGGTAACATCATCAAAGTCACAGGGAGTGGCGTTTGCTCTCTTTTAAGATACTAGTGGCTTGCTTGTGAGTTGTGTTACCCAACAACCTAACATCATCAGGGCTTTAGGAGGAAGTGGGCTTGTGGAGAGGAAGAGATAGAGGAGGAGGGTGGAGGAGGACCGTGGGGGCCCTCGTTGCTTTCTGAGCTTGGTTGCTTTCTTGCAGACATTTCATTACCAAACTAGGTAACCTCATCAGTGCTGGGAGGGAGTAATAATAACAGCCTTTATTGTCATTGTACATAATGATACAACAAAACTGGTATAGCCTGGTGAGAGCCGAGGTGGCGCAGTGGTTTAAATGCAGCACTGCAGGCTACTTCACTGACTGCAGTTCTGCAGTTCGGCTGTTCAAATCTCACCGGCTCAAGGTTGACTCAGCCTTCCATCCTTCCGAGGTAGGTAAAATGAGGCCTGGATTGTTGTTGGGGGGCAATATGCTGACTCTGTAAAACGCTTAGAGAGGGCTGCAAGCCCTATGAAGCGGTATATAAGTCTAACTGCTATTGCTATTGCTAGCCTCTACTGGTGAATCCATAACAGAAAATACAAGATAATGCAATGGATTTCCTCTGTTTTTATACAGTAGTGGCTTGCCTTATCAGTTTCATTGCCCCAACTAGGTAACATCAGTGCTAGAAAGGGGTGAACTTAGAGAGGAAGGGGAGGAGGAGGAGAAAGACTGTAGAGGTTTTTGGTGCTTTCTGAGCTTGCTTCAGTGGTGGGATTCAGCCAGTTCGCACCAGTCCGGGAGAACCGGTTGTTAACTTTCTGAGCAGTTTGGTGAACTGGTTGTTGGAAGAAGTCATTAGGGCAGAGAACTGGTTGTTAAATTATTTGAATTCCACCTCTCTCTCTCTCTCTCTCTCTCTCTCTCTCTCTCTCTCTCTCTCTCCCTCCCTCCCTCCCTCCCTCTCTCTCTGTGTCATCTCTCTATCATCCATCTCTCTCTATATATATCATCTCTCTCTCTTTATCTATCATCTCTTTCTCTCTCATCTATCTAAATATCTGTCTGTCTCTGTCTCTGTCTCTCTCTCTCCACCATCCATCCATCCATCCATCCATCCATCCAGTGGTGGGATTCAGCCAGTTCGCACCACTTCGGGAGAAACCGGTTGTTAACTTTCTGAGCAGTTTGGTGAACTGGTTGTTGGAAGAAATCATTAGGGCAGAGAACCGGTTGTTAAATTATTTGAATTCCACCTCTCTCTCTCCCTCCCTCCCTCTCTCTCTCTCCTCTCTCTCTCTCCCTCCCTCCCTCCTCTCTGTGTCATCTCTCTATCATCCATCTCTCTCTATATATATATCATCTCTCTCTCTTTCTCTATCATTTCTTTCTCTCTCATCTATCTAAATGTCTGTCTGTCTCTGTCTCTCTCTCTCTGTCTCTCTCCATCCATCCATCTATCCAGTGGTGGATTCAGCCAGTTCGCACCACTTTGGGAGAACTGGTTGTTAAGTTTCTGAGCAGTTTGGTGAACTGGTTTGTTGGAAGAAATCATTAGAACAGAGAACCGGTTGTCAAATTATTGACTCCCACCACTGGCTTGCTTGCTTACTTTCTTGCAGACATTTTATTACCAAATTAGGTAATCTCATCATTGCTAGAAGAGATTGGAGTTTGGTCTCTTTTTTATATACTATAAGCTTACCTTGTCCGTATCATTACCCAACTAGATACCATCATCAGTCCCAAAGAGAGCTACCTCCTTGCCAGTAATCAACACCCAAATCAACAGAGGCACAAAGGTATATTTCTGGCATCCTTCGTTTGGATTCCTACACTGAACAGGAGTAGAATCTCTTCCAACTCTAGAATTGTATCTTTTCATGCTGTAATTACCATATTTTTCGGAGTATAAGGACATACTCCTCCCCCTAAAAGAAGGTGAAAATTTGGGTGCGTGTTATACACCAAATGTAGTCCCACTCATCCGCCGGCCCCCAGCCTTTGGCCTCTGCCTGCCATCAGTTTGCCTCCTTGCAGCAAACAGCAAACAGCCTGTTTCGGTTTCAGTTTCAGCACAGCTTGACTAGCACAAGCAGCTGATTGTCGGTTGGATCGGCCTCCTGACCATCAGCTGTTTCAGGTTGCAGGGATTGCCATTGCCTATTGCCGCCTCCATGCACCCTGTCTTTGGCCTCCGCGCACCCCATTTTCATACCATTTCAATCCCCACCACCCTGCCAAAAATGGGGGCGTGCAGAGGCTGAAACACACCGTTTGCTGCAAGGAGGCAAATTGCTGGGAGACAGAGGGCAAACTTTTTTTTTCTTGTCTTCCTCCCTAAAAGCTAGGTGTGTCTTATACTTTGGAGTGTCTTATACTCTGAAAAATATGGTATATATGATAACCTTTCTATTCCTATTTCTTATCTTATTTGGCTGGGTAGTTAGAACTTTCAAATTATGAGTAGCTCATTTTTACAGCTTCCATAACCCCTTGCTGGTGAATCATATTTCAAGTGGCAACTTAAGCGATCCCATTATCAGCCAACCTATCCTTTAAATCCTTCTACAAGTTGGTTTTTATTATAGAGATGGTTTACGATGCAACCCTTAACTTTGGCTATGGGAAAATTAGTGACTGTCACTCCTTCTTAATCCTCTGGAAAGAAAAAAAAGAGTGTAGAGCAATATTAAAGGAGAGAGAGCTGCAGCATCAATCATTTGAACCAAAGGCAGAGAAAGGAAAAGGAAGAGGACATTTCTGAGCATGGAAAAAGCCAATTCTAGCCAAGGAAATATAGGGATGCGGTGGCTCGGTGGCTAAGATGCTGAGCTTCTGGATCAGAAAGGTCAGTAGTTCGGCGGTTTGAATCCCTAGCACCACATAACGGAGTGAGTTCCCGTTACTTGTCCCAGCTTCTGCCAACCTAGCAGTTCAAAAGCATGTAAAAATGCAAGTAGAAAAAATAGGGATCACTTTTGGTGGGAAGGTAACAGCATTCTGTGCGCCTTCGGTGTTTAGGTCATGCTGGCCACATGACCATGGAGAAGTCTCTGGACAGCGCTGGCTCTTTGGCTTTGAAGCGGAGATGAGCATTGCCCCCTAGAGTTGGGAACAACTAGCACATATGTGGAGGGGAACCTTTACCTTTAGATAAGAAATAATATTTAGCAGCTAACAGTATTCCAAAGAGTTTTAAGAGAGGATCTCTAAAAGAATTAATGTAGATTTCAAAGGAGTGTTGTTTCAAAAAATAAAAATAAAAAGGCTAGGTTTGATTTGATTCCCACAAATGGGATGCTGTTTGAATTAAATAAATAAAATCAAAACAGTTTGATTAGTTTTAATTAAAATTGTAATGAGCTTGCAAGCGGCAAAGCAGAGCGAGGCTCAGTATAATCTTTATCTTCCAAACTGTTCCGAGAATCTGCTAAGAAACTTTTTTTTTTAAAGAAACGATAAAGACTTCATAATGTTTGGTGCTCCCTGAGCTGGGTTTACTTGCTTGCAAATATTTATTACTTGGCTAGATGGTTGTCACCATGATCATCATCGTTTATTACTTGATTATATCATCATCATCAGTTTAGAAGGAGTGGCGCTTATATACAGTAGTTACTTTGCTAGTGCTGGTTGCAATGTGTTTTGTCTCTTTGGTAGGGCATTGTTTTCCATTTGATGTTTACATGGTGTTAAGCCCTGCTTATCTGGGATTAGCTGTCTTCTGGAGAGGATGTGTTCTGGCTTCTTTGTTTCCTTCTTAGCTTTTTATTAGTGCCTCTTGAACGGATGTAATTTTTATGCATCTATTGATGATTGCTGGGCACATGATTCAAAATTCAGAGATTTGGCAGCTGATCCATATTTATGACAATTGTTGTGTCTTGGTGTCATGTGATCTAACCAAAGGCAATGGGGAAGCCAGATTCACTTAACTTAACTTATTAACTTAAAACTGCAAGATTCCCTTAAGAACTGTGGCAAGCAAGGTCTAAAATGGGACAAAACTCACTTAACAAATGCTCATTTAGCCTCATAATTTCGGGTTCAATTGGGTCATAAATTGGGGGTTATCTGGGTTTTTTTTCTGTGCACATTTTTTTCTTAATGTTTCATCTCGTTTTGCTTTGTTCTTAAATTTCCTTTTTCCTTTCTTCCTTCCATCCATACTACCCTACCTCTTCCTTCCTTCCTTCCTTCCTTCCTTTTTTTTCTCTTCCTTCCCTTTAACCCACTCCCTCTCCTTCCTTCTTTCCTTCCTTCCTTCCATTACCTCCTCCCTCTTCCTTCCTTCCTGTCTTCCTTCCTTCAACCCCCTCCCTCTACTTCCTACCTTCCTTCCTTACTCCTCCCTCTTCCTTTCTTCCTTCCTTCCTTCCTTTCATTACCTCCTCCCCCTTCCTTCCTTCCTTCCACTCCTTTCTTTCCTTTATTTATTTCTTCCTTCCTTTACCCTCCCTCTTTCTTCCTTCTTTCCTTCTTTCTTTCTTTCTTCCTTCCTTCCTTTCTTCCTTCCTTTCTTTTTCTTCCTTCCTTCCACCCCTCCCCTTCCTTCCTTCCTTCCTTCCATTACCTCCTCCCTCTTCCTTCCTTCCTTCCTCCTTCCTTCCTTCTCCTTCCTTCCTTCCTTTTTTATTTTCTTCCTTCCTTACCCCTCCCTCTTCCTTCCTTCCTTCCTTCCTCCTTCCTTCCTTCCTCTTCTCTTTCTTTCTTCTTCTTCCTTCCTTCTTCCTTTATTTTCTTTTCTTTCTTCCTTCCTTCCTTTCTTATCTTTTCTCTTTTCTCTTTCTCTTGTCTTTCTTTCTTTCTTTCTTTCTAGTTTGTGATGCTGTGATAAGTTTTAAAAATAGTAGAAAAAATAGGGAACCTGTTTGATTTACAGTCATTTCTGGGATCATACATACACTGAACCACAAACACTCAAACATGAGTATTATACAATGTGCTGATTTAGAAAAGTAAATAAAATAAACCCAATATTGGCCAAGCTTGGCCATTGGTGTTGCATTTGGCTCCTACATCTCTTTAAATGATTTTTTGTGAACACCGCCAGTGTTTTAACTTAATGCTTAACTCTTTACTCCTGTATTTTGCTCTGGCAGCTGTAGTAAATCTGCAATTTGCTGATGCAAAGGATAAAAAGAAATAGTGGGTTAAGTTGTTGTATTGCTCCTGTTGTCTTCTCCATAGAGGAGAAAGGCAGAGCCGCCTTTGTAATGACACTTTGCAGTCATCTCTCTGAGGCTGCAATTTCTTTGAAAAGTGTTATTTCATGCACATGATGGTGCTTTGCAGGTGAAAAACAGCTGACCTCTAAACAGCCCTCGTTTTCATGATAACTCCAGAAAATGCTTGTTCACTCAACATCCACAGAACTGCTGCAGGATGAGGCTGCGGTTCAAACGAATTCAGTGATAAACATGTTCTTCCTGGAAATTGTTATTATTGTTTCATGAAACACTTGGGCTTCTCTAATTAAAAATAATAACATTTCTGTAGATATTTTTCTGGGATTTGAAAGGAGTGTTGGAAGTTCAGTTCCAAGTGGGAGAAATGGACGCTGGAAACATGGAGGCTGCTTGGAAAGATGGTTTTTACTGGTGGACAGGGGTCACCTGGTTTGAGGTCCCTGGGGGAAAAGAGGATCACCTCAGAGGTAGCATTCAGCAGATACTGGTAGTGGAAACTTTGAGTAGTTCAGAGAACTGGTAAATACCACCTCGACTGGCCCTGCCCCCATCTATTCTCTGCCTCCCGAGTCCCAGCTGATTGGAGGAAATGGGGATTTTGCAGTATCCTTCCCCTGGAGTGGGGAGGGAATGGGGATTTTACAATCCTTCCCCTGGAGTGGGGAGGAATGGGGATTTTGCAGTATCCTTCCCCTGGAGTGGGGAGGGAATGGGGATTTGCAGTATCCTTCCCCTGGAGTGGGGAGGAATGGGGATTTTGCAGTATCCTTCCCCTGGAGTGGGTAGGGAATGGGGATTTTCGTATCCTTCCCCTGGAGTGGGAGGGAATGGGGATTTTATAGTATCCTTCCCCTGGAGTGGGGAGGAATGAAGATTTTACGGTATCCTTCCCTTGGAGTGGGGAGAGATGGGGATTTTGCAGTATCCTTCCCCTGGAGTGGAGAGGGAATGGGATTTGCAGTATCCTTCCCCTGGAGTGGGAAGGGAATGGAGATTTTGCAGTATCCTTCCCCTGGAGTGGGGAGGGAAGGAGATTTTGCAGTATCCTTCCCCTGTCACACCCCAAGCCCACCCAACAACCACGCCCACAGAAAGCATTAGTAAAAAATTCAAATTTCACCACTTCCTCACAGGCTCCATTTTCAGGCATGACAGCCTCTCGCAGCCCTCTGCCAGTGAAAACAGACCTGGGGAAGCCACGCATGGCTCGCCCAGGCTCTGTGTTTGGCTGTGACGGCCTCCTGCAGCCCTTTGCCAGAAAAAATGGAGACCCTAACCTCCTTCTCCTTCTCCTCCTTCTCCTCCTCCTCCTCGAATTGCAATTTGCCATTCTTTTCTAGAGGAAAGGCACGAAAACTGTAGAAAGGAGCCAAGTTAGGGATAATATTTTTTAAGGAACAATCTCTCGCCTTCCAGCAAAAGAAAGGAAATCAGAGACAGTCCTAATCTAGGGTAAACGCCAGGCACCTAGATGAAAACAAGGTCCATTTATCCATCCTCCATTTACGATTCGGCCTGCTTCTAGCCATTTGCTGCACAAAGTAAATATGCTCTTAGTGTGTTACGTTCTTCCTTATCCAAAGAAAATGCTGTGACATATAGCTAGTCTTCCACTTAAAAACCATTCACTTAGTGGCCATTCAAAGTTGCAAAGGCACTGAAAAAAGTGACTTACGACTGGTTTTTCACACTTACAACTGTTGCAGAAAATGACAGGCTTTAGACTTCTCAGGATACAGGAAAGGTTTATTTTGGCAGCCAGGTTCAGAAAGCTAGCCCATGGCTAGCATTGCAAGTTCTGAACAACCTTCATTATCGAAGCATGCATTCTTATACATTCTCAAAGGCAGCGTAACATGGAAACACTTAACTCCTTTCTTAGTGGTTGCCTTGAGGAGAAAGCTTTATAAGGAGATGGGGTTCTTACTTCTCCTTTTGTTAACAGGTATGGACGACATGTCATTAACAAACTTTATCTGAACCTTGTGGTTTGGACTTTTGACATAGGGACATTGGCTAGAACATCTTTTTTTTTTTTTAATATATTTTATTCATTTTCACATTCCATTTTGCAATCACTTATATAAGGGTATTTGCTATAAGAAAAGAAAAAAATAAAATAAAACAAAATAAAAAAGAAAAACACAACTCATCATTCACAACCCCACCTGACACTTCCCATCCTCCATACACCCCATCTACCCCCCTCCAACTTTCCTTTCCTCCCTCTAACACTCCCCCTCCTACTTCCCTTTCCCCTCAAACCTTCCTTCTCCACTCCACACACCCTCCTTACATCCCCTTACTCCTTCCTTACTCCTCCCTCTTCTTCCCCTCTATCTCCCTCCTTGGTGTATGCCTGTTATTCAAGTGTTGTTTAATCTGATAAAAAGTAAAATAAAACCAAGGAAAAAAAATATAAAGAAAGAAAAAGAAAGAAAAGAAAAGGAAAAAAAAAAACAACAACCGTATATAAGTACATTCTTGTTCTTATGAGACTAATGTTAACACACCCACCCACCCACCCCCCATGAATCCCCATCCCTAATCCCCCCGACTTCCCAGGGCCCACACACTGGCACTGCCTTCTGTCTAAAGTATCTTGTGGACGTATGGATTAAAAAATAAAAGTAATATATTAAAGGAGAGAAAAACAAGAAAAAAGAAGAAAAGAAAGAGAAAAGAGGAAAAAGGAAAGGAAAAAAAAAAGAAAAAAAAAAAGAACTCTTTGTGTTGAGCTCAGCCCCCCATCTTATCTATGCTTAAATAGTATAAGTCTTCTATCTATAGTTTATTCTCGTCTCTTACTTCTTTGTTATTTACCCCAACCTCCTGTAGACTCTCCCGTTCCTCTTCCTTAACTTGTATCAGATAACATTTATACAAATTTGTGTAGGCATCAATATACAGTCTAACCAAAATAATCCCTTCCGATAAAATTTAAGCAACGTGGATCCTGGCCACATATTCAAATATTACGTAACAGAAGAATAATCAAACTTTCCCTTCTATAGAATTTAAACAGCGTAATAATCTTTCTTAACCTCATTTTCAAACAGTAATTCAAAAATCTAACCAAACTTCCTTCTTAGTAAGTTTAAGCAGCGTGGATCACGTATTCCTTTACACAAAAATCAGTTTACATTCTATCTTAAGATAATCCCAACCGGCTTTCTCTCTTCTAATAGGATTTAACAACGTAAATCATTCCGCATGCATTGTTACCCCTCATCCCTTGTTGTCTGATATTACCACTATCAAATTTATGCAGGCATTAGTTTAAGATCTAGCTCAAAGTAATTTCACCCAACTTTTCCCTTCTAATAAGAATTAATAACATGGATCATTCCACATATTCAAATAATACTTTCAACAAAAGGTCAGTTAACCTTCTGTTTAAAGTAAATCCCTTCTAACAGAATTTAAACAACATAATCATTCTGCATTCATTTTACATATATAACATCAATATCACCCCACCAATAAGTTCCGCTTTTTCTACCGGAGAGAGGTCGCAAACCCCCATTCGATCCACAACTTTGGCAAATATTTTAAAATGTCTAAATCCTCGATCTCCGCTTTTCTGCTTCTCCGAGGGAGGAAAGGCTACCCCCTCCATCTTGCAGCCACGCGGCCTGCCGCTTGCCTTCTCCTTCAGCTTGTCTCTCCTCTTTTCCAAGTGAATCAGGAAGTCCCGCCTTCAAAGTCTTGTAATAAAATCCCGGGCCTCCGAAACAGAGTTAAGACGAAGTCTTTGATTCTCAAATGTGACCGTAATGCCGGCTGGGGCCTCCCATCTGTATTGAATCCGTTGATTTCTAAGTTTTTAGTTAAAAAGGCATAATCTCTTCTTGCTCTCAACATCTGGAAAGGTATTTCTTTGAAGACAATCAGGTCCTGGTCATCAACGCGCAGACTGTTATTATGAAACTTTTGCACAATCGCATTTCTGGATTCTTTTGTGGAGAATATATAATTATGTCCTCGGGAGCTGTCGCTGTTCCGCTACCAACGAGTTCTGGCGATAGATTTTCCGAATCTGCCAATCAAAGTTAAGTCCCGGGCTTCCCACCGCATGGCTGAAGGCTTCAACAAAGGTCTGTTTCAGATTCTCTCGCTCCTTTTCGCGGAGGTCCTCTAACTCTTATTGCAAATGCTTCCTATTAAAATTTATCATCACGAGCTGTTCTTCAGTGTCTCTAATTTTTTGTTGTAATATTTGAATATTAGTAGTCAAATTAAATTAGCCTCCTCCAAGCTTCCATTTATTCTCTATTTCAGCAGAATAATCTGACAGGGCAGACACGGCTGCGAACGTATTCGCCTTCATTTTGTCCAATTTAGACTTTAAATCATCATATAGTTTCCAATACAAATTCCTTGATTTCTTGTTTAAAATCATTAAACATTTGAAAGAAAAATTCCTGTGTTAAAAATTCTCCAGTAGAGGGCATAGGAGACAAGGGCTGTGATTCCAGTATAAATTCTTTAGATTCTTTAGGCACATTTGTAGAAGGACGCTTCGATTTTGACCTGGGTGCCATAATAAATAAACAGATAACAGCGCTTTCCCGCTCCCCTCTGTTTCCAAAAAAAAAAGAGTTATTTTGTTAAGGAGCGGTCTGCAGGTAAGGTAAACCCGGCTAATTACATCCCTTAGCAGTCACCAACGGAGAGAAATCGCCATTTTGAAGTCCGTTTAGACAAAGAAGTCTCTAAGACAAATGGTGCTGGTATTTAAGATAGTAATAAAAGCATAAATCTCACAGGAGTGGGACCCGCCCGTATTAGTCCTGGCTTGAAACAACTTTGCTTTGTCCTGGGGGGGGGGGCTCGCCTGTCTGGGGCTGCACAAAAAAAGGCAGCTGAGAAGAACTGGCTGGAGATGAAAGCTCCGCTCACCCGCTGGATCTAATCTCTGTCCACAGCCAAAAAAAAAGAGAAAGGCTGTGGATTACGAATAGACCCTACACACAGAGCTACTCCCTGCCCCTTCTTAGCAAAAAGGGGTGATATCTATGATCTTATTTAGATATACAGACCAGATCTCTGAGAGGAGCTCGTTGAGCCTCCTCGGCAACAGGCTCCGCCCCCAGGAAGTCGGCTAGAACATCTGTGGTTAGAGAATGATGACATTTCCTTTTAAGCAAACTTCTAACTGTCCCTTTATGCCATGCCTTCATCTTACATTTTTAATGCGTATTTTATGTCTACTTTACAACCATTGCATTGTCTCTTGGTCACGGGATTAATATTCGGATGCTTGGCAACTGGCATGGACTGGTGACAGTTGCAGTGTCCTGCCCAGATCACGTGATCTCCTTTTGCAAATCAAGATAGCGTGGGCAAATGCAGACACGAAAAAGAGGGCGGAGCTTTGTTAGCTGAGTTATGTCCGCCGTGATCATTAATTTTTGACATTCTTCATAAGTCCTGTGACCTTCGGTGCTCGTTAAAGTAGGGATGTAGGGAATGAACTAAACCCGCCATCCTGGGTCCAACGTTTGGGAAGCCAGACTCTGCCTATCACAAGCCAGGACAAAGGGTGAGTGATGGAGGAGTAACACCTCCTTAAAAAACCTTGGTCCAGCTGGCCTGGCTGGTAGCACCCTCGTAAGGGCCCCTTTCCAGGGTTACAGGAGAAGAGGGTCAACGGTATTGAAGGTGGAAAGAGGGCTCTATGCTCCAACAGCAGATAAAGCAACAGAACCATCTTCTAGGAGAAGGGAAACTCTGATTACAAACCTCCACTGCCTTGTGGCTACATCCACTCCGGGAAAAGGCTTCGGGAGTCAACCTGGAGGCAAAATCCAGAGCCAGGAGTCCCGGAAGCAGTTCGTGACTGTGTACAACCACGTTCTTGTAACTCCTGGGATGCAGCTGGAACCCATCATATTGGCTCTGCCATTCCATTGGACTATTTCAGCGAAGTGGAGAGAGGGGAGCTACTGCTTGGCTAACAGTCTATCCTCCACATTAATCTACTCAGGCCTCGTGGTGGAGAGGACACTCCAGCTTTGACCTCTTTCCAGAGCACGATACCATAGTTTTTTGCGACTGAAGGATGCCAATAAGGAATGAACTAAATAAATGAAGACAACACCAAGTATCCCAATTCACCAACATTCTGCAGAGTTTTGCACCGGTTGAACATGAGATACATTTTGTTCTTCTGAAGCAGTGAATAGAACGTGATGTTCTTTCCTTCCCACCTTTAAAAACATTTAGGGTACAAGAAAACTTGCTTTGCCCAGCAGGAGTTGAATAACTTGTAGCTTCCTGAAACATTTATCCATAAAATCTCCAACATAATTTCGGAAGCGTGGGTCTTAAATTGAGCACTGGTGACTTTGGGTAGAGATTAAACCTTGATTGCTGCCTGTTGGGGATTGGTTTATTAAATTGTTTCCTTGCACAGCTTCTTAGCACTTTTTGCCTTCGCTTTATGTCTTTGTGATCTTCTCTTCTGTCCTGAGAGATACAGAAAGCTTGGTCAGAAATTAAGTCCGCTGTAAAAGGTTGGGAGATAACCTATGTTAAAACGAGATTGGCAATCAGGAGGACCGGTTGAAAAAAAAACATTGAAATACCTCTTGATAATTTCATTTACAAATACCCTGTTTCCCAAAAATAAGACCTCCCTGGATAAGCTCAATCGGGCTTTTAGGGCATGCACTAAAATAAGCCCTCCCGGGAAAATACACCCCCCCCTGAAAATTTTTAAATGCATGTGTAACCGGTCCCTGCCATTTCCTATGGTTGCTTGCCACGCAAACAGCACAAGAGGAGGTAAAAAGAGAGGGAGAACATGCCCATGCAACCCACATGCCCTTATCTAACAGCTGCTCCCACAACCCTAGCCACCACACCCCTTCGTCACGTTAAGGGTCACCGCAAAAAGAGCGGCAGGCCCAGCAATGCGCCTCGTGCCTCCCTGCCACAGTACTGCAGCGCAGAAGCATCGATGAGGTCCACGCTCGCTGCCTCCTTCACCTGAAAAATAATAAGATCTCCCCTAAAAATAAGGCCCAAGTGCTTATTTCAGGGGTCAAAAAAATAGACCCTGTCTTATTTTCGGGAAAACATGGTAGGTATTAAGGGAATAGAAATATTTTAGGAAGTTTGGTACAAGTGCATGCTTCTAGATAAAACAAAGAATTGTCCTAATGCACAGGAAATACCAACGATTATTACAGCCACATGATATCAACATAACACACAATCCCACTGAAGCCCTCCGAAATATCTTACGTTACTAAAACACACCCTAGCCCAGGAAGGGGAAAAAAACCAGGAGTCATTTACAACATATTGGAAGGACTAAAATAGCCACTATGTAGGATAAACAGACCAAAGTCTAGGCGAGCACATCCCCGAACACTAACTAGCAGCCAGAAGACATGATGGAAGCTTCTGGATTGCACAACACATAGACAAACGTAGCATTAGCGTAGAATGGCATAGCATAGCATAGCATAGCATAGCATAGCATGGAATGGCATGGAATGGCATAGAATAGAATAGAATAGAATAGAATAATAGAGTTGGAAGGGACCTTGGAGGTCTTCTAGTCCAACCCCTGCCTAGGCAGTAACCCTATACCATTTCAGACAAATTGTTATCCAATCTCTTCTTAAAAATTTCCAGTTTGGAGCATTCACAACTTCTGGAGGCAAGTTGTTCCACTGATTAATTGTTCTCACCGTCAGGAAATTTCTCCTCAGTTCTAAGTTGTTTCTCTCCTTGATTAGTTTTCACCCATTGCTTCTTGTTCTGCTGCCTCGGGTGCTTCGGAGAATAGCTTGACTTCCTCTTCTTTGTGGCAACCCCTGAGATATTGGAACAGTGCTATCATGTTTCCCCTAGTCCCTTTTCATTAAACTTGATATACCAAGTTCCTGCAACCGTTCTTCATATGTTTTAGTCTCCAGTCCCTTAATCATCTTCATTGCTCTTCTCTGCACTCTTTCTAGAGTCTCAGCATCTTTTCTACATCGTGGAGACCAAAATTGAATGCAGTATTCCAAGTGTGGCCTTACCAAGGCCTTATAAAGTGGTATGAACACTTCATGTGATCTTGATTCCATCCCTCTGTTTATGCAGCCTAGAACTGTGTTGGCTTTTTTGGCAGCTGCTGCACACGGCTGGCTCCTATTTAAATGGTTCCACTAGGACTCCAAGATCCCTCTCACAGTTACTACTACCACCTATACTGTACCTGTGCATTTTGTTTCTCTTGCCTAAATGTGGAACCTTAAATGTAGGTCAATTATTACCAGATAGTATTTCAGAAGATCCCGAGTTTGTATCTTCCTTGGTAGATCTTCAGAGCATAATAAGGCAGGGTCAAAAAAAAAAAGAGAGAGAGATCAAGGTGCCCCTTCCAAATCTTCAAACGAAGCCCTCTTCCTTTTTAAAAAAATCTGCCTTGCCTTTGTCCTCCTGACTGTCAGCCTCCACTTCGCTTGCTTGCTATCGGCTGCCATAGAAACGTGGAGGGAGGGGCTTGAGGTATTTGGGATGGTGCTGGAGGAGTTATCAGAGGGGAGGTTGGTTCCCACCAGAGGTGGGTTCCTACCGGTTGGCACCAGTTCAGTAGAACCGGTTCGTCAAATCTACCGAACCGGTTAGAAGAGGTTCCGGAAAGCAGGCAACACCTACAAAAGGTTCCAAAAAATGTTGAAACCCACCACTGGTTCTCACCATCTTTGGCGCATGCTGATGGCCTGTGTTTGGACTTGCTCAAGGTCAACCGTCTCTGCTTACCAACTGAATGAGGATTTTGAAGATGCACCCCACATGACTCCTTAGGGAGTTGCAGTTTGGCCATTGGGTTGGGGTGATGGTTCGAGGTTCGAGGTTCATTTTATTTATATGCCGCCCTATTCCCAGCGGGACTCAGGGCGGCGCACAAACCCAAGGTGGGGGAGGGAAACAAAAACTACAAAATACAGGGCGTTTAAAAACCAACAGCTACATGATTCGAGAGGGGAAGGGAACTCATCGACCCCAGGCCTGCCGACACAGCCAGGTTTTAATGGCTTTTCGGAAGTCCTGGAGAGAGGTGAGGGTCCGAATCTCTGCGGGGAGCTCGTTCCAAAGGGCCGGAGCGCCACAGAGAAGGCCCTCCCCCGGGTAGGGCCAGATGACATTGGCTAATAGACGGAACCCGGAGGAGGCCTAATCTGTGTGATCTAATGGGTCTTTGGGAGGTAATTGGCAGCAGGCGGTCTCTCAAGTACAGGGGAAGGTGCTGGGTAAACATTTGATGTGTAGATGTTCGCACCTTTTTTGGCTCAGATCTTGCTTTTCTTTCACGGCTATCTTTTCATGACCAGTAAAAGTATCTTAATTCCACAAACAATGGAGTTGGGAGGTTTTTTTTTCCCTTGGTTATTGGAAGAGGCACGCTGACACTTTTTTTTTCACACACACACACCATTGAAAACCCCGAGTGTCAATTTAAGCTTAAACTCAGTAGGGAGGGAAGGAGGCAAAAAGGCAACAATTACTATGGATTTACTCTTCTCTAACAGTGGCATAATGGCATGTGAAACGGTATATGGCCTTTTCACACCTCCCATTTATTACAGCGCTATCGTTTCACAGATATGCAATCCATAATATATACACACAGAATGAAAGAAAGCCAGCCTATAAATTTCAGAATTCAAACCATTCCTGGGGAAAGAAAAAAAGAAAGACAGGTATTTGTTCCTTGCCTTTCCCCTGTTTACTGCAGTTCAAGGCCAAATGTTGTAAAGTAAAAAAATATCTGCAATATCTGAGTTATGTAGCTTTTTTATCCAGGCCCAGGTCTGCCCTTGGCCTAAAGGAGCAAGAATTAAATTTGACTCCGTTTTCATTTCTATTTACATTTAATTAAAATTACATAACACCTTTGCCCTCTAGACCTGGTGCTTAATAATGCTCTTTTCGATCACACTTAACAATAAAAAAATGCTAACAGCTTCTGGAGGGCTAAATACATGTAGGTAGCAGATAATAGAATAACAGAGTTGGAAGGTATCTTGGAGGTCTTCTAGTCCAACCCCCTGTTCAAGCAGGGACCATATCATTCCAGACAAGTAGCTATCCAGTCTCTTCTTGAAAACCTCCAGTGATGAAGCACCCAGAACTTCTGGAGGCAAGCTGTTCAACTGGTTAATTGTCCTCACTGTTTCTCCTTGGTTCCGAGTTGCTTCTCTCCTTGATTAGTTTCCATCCATTGTTTCTTGTCTTGCCCTCTGGTGCAGATTGACCCCCCCCTCTTCTTTGTGGCAGCCCTCAAATACTGGAATCCTGCTATCATGTCTCCCCATAGTGCTTCTTTTCTCTAGATTTACCATACCCAAATCCTGCAACCCTTCTTCATATGTTTTAGTCTCCAGGCCTTTTAATTATCTTAGTTGTTCTGCTTTGCCCTTTTTCCAAAGTCTCAACATCTTTTTTTAAATGTGGTAACATTACAACAAAAAAAAAAAAAGTGACAGTCCAGTGATGTCATGTGTTATGAGTTTTCGTGACCCAACAAATGCAAGCACGGCAAAAGTGTGCCGACAAAAGCACGGTGTGAAAACCGCGATGTCATACACGCACCCACAACAACGCACCGACAAAACTGCACCCACAAAATCGTGATTTCAGTTAAGGTAAGGGTTAGGTTCAGGGTTAGGTTCAGGGTTAGGTTTAGGGTTAGGGTTAGGGTTAGGGTTAGGGTTAGGGTGAGGTGAGGGTGAGGGTTAGGTTCAGGGTTAGGGTTAGGTTAGGGTTAGGGTTAGGGTTAGGGTTAGGGTTAGGGTTAGGGTGAGGGTGAGGGTGAGGTTAGGTTCAGGGTTAGGGTTAGGGTAGGGTTAGGGTTAGGGTTAGGGTTAGGGTTAGGGTTAGGTTTAGGTTTAGGGTTAGGTTAGGGTTAGGGTTAGGGTTAGGGTTAGGGTTAGGGTTAGGGTTAGGGTTAGGGTTAGGGTGAGGGTGAGGGTGAGGGTGAGGGTGAGGGTTAGGGTTAGGGTTAGGTTCAGGGTTAGGTTCAGGGTAAGGTTCAGGGTTAGGTTCAGGTTTAGGTTTAGGTTCAGGTTCAGGTTTAGGTTTAGGTTTAGGGTTAGGGTTAGGGTTAGGTAGGGTTAGGTTCAGGGTTAGGTTCAGGGTAAGGTTTAGGGTTAGGTTTAGAACTCGTGGTTATTGTTTGTTGAAGGCGCTCTTTGTCGGCGCGCTGTTGTCGGCATGCTTCTTCGCTCATTCATCCGCGCAATTTAGAACTCACGGTTTTCTAGCTGCGGTTTCATCGGTGCGCTTTTGTCGAGCGCGCTTTTGTCGGTGAACCATGAGTTTTATTAGTGTTGCATATTAGTGATTGCATGACCTCTATAGATGCCATACGTACACTAAATAAATAAATTGGAACCAATGGCAAGATATTGTACAGATATTCTATTCAATCTTCAAGGATCACACAACTGAATGAACCCATTTTCCAAGTTCATGCTGTACACCGAACCATTAACGGATAAAATCGAAACAACACTTAAATGCCAAAAAGGCATTAAGAGTTTTAACCTAATTTTGTGAAGCTTCTTTTCAAGTCACATTGTACTGCAAACTACAAAACCTTTGCCAGACCAATCCTCGAATACAGCTTGTCTGACTGGAAACCACATTGTATATCGTGCATGAATACAACTGAGCTGGTCGAGAGGTATTTCACGAGAAGAGTCCTCCGCTCCTCTGCTCACAACAGAATCCCTTATACCACCAGGCTTGAAATGTTAGGCTTGGACAACCTGGAACTATGATGCCTATGGTCTGATCTAAGCATAGTACACAAAAGTGTCTGCTATAACATCCTACCTGTCAATGACTTCTTCAGCTTCAACCTCAATAACACACAGGCAAACAACAGATACAAACTCAATACTTGAGGGACCGCCTGCTGCCAATTACCTCCCACAGACCCGTTAGATCACACAGGGTCAGCCTCCTCTGGGTTCCGTCTACCAGCCAATGCCACCTGGCTATTACCCGGGGGAGGGCCTTCTCTGTGGCAGCTCCGGCCCTCTGGAATGAACTCCCCGCAGGGATTCGGACCCTCACCTCTCTCCAGGCCTTCTGAAAAGCCGTTAAAACCTGGCTTTGCCGGCAGGCCTGGGGGTGATGAGTTCCCTCCCCTCTCGACATGTATGGTTGTGCAACTGTTGTTTACTTTTATTATTTGTATTTCGTTTTTATGTTCCCCTTCCCCTTTTTGAATTGTTCGCCGCCCTGAGTCCTCCCGGAGAAGCGGCATACAAATAATAAATTCTATTCTATTCTATTCTATTCTATTCTATTCTATTCTATTCTATTCTATTCTATTCTATTGCAGAAAATACGACTTCAGCAACAGAGTGGTCAATGCCTGGAATGCTCTACCTGATACCGTTGTTACATCCTCAAACCCCGCACAGCTTCAACCTCAAACTGTCTACTGTGGACCTCACCCCATTCCTAAGAGGTCCGTAAAGGGGGCGTGCATAAGCGCACCAGCGTGCCTTCCGTCCCTGTCCTACTGTTCCCATGTATTTGTATTCATTTCCTTTGTCCATGTCCAGGTTCATACTTATACCTGTTCCCTTGTACATGTTCGACAAATTGAATAAATAAATAAAATAAATGAATCCGGATTTACATAGCAAACCAGCCAGGTTGGATAAAGGCTTAGCATGATCTGCACATAATAATCTTGGTTAGAGTTAAGTGAGGGTTTTCTCTTCTCTGTGACTTCCAAGGCTGTGCAAAGCTAGTCTGCTTACTTTAGAATGCGGTGTATTTGAACCCAGAAAATAGGTTAATTCAATAACTGGATTAAGCACCTTGGGAGAATAGAAATGTCTACATTGGGGACCAATTTGCAAATTCTTTAGAGATCCTTTATACTTTTATCTCTGCCTTTGTGTAATACATGGAACTAAATACGGATCAATCTGTAAACATTCCTGGTCTAATTTTATAATTACTTCGCTGATACCCCAGTAAGGTTGGGTGGGGAACATTTACACAAAGCTTCTTTTCTATTGAAAGAAAAAAAACGGGGGGGAAAAAAAGGTGAGCAGAAGCTGTGTAAGATAGGAAAGAAATCAATATCTAGTATTTAATACAAAGCTGTTTCATTAGCCACAAGGCCATCAGCTCCGTGAGAAGAAAAGGACATTTTCCATCAGTTAGTCTGCTTTTGTGGTTCTTAATTATATAGAAGATGCCCCTGCCATCTCTTAGTTGAATATGATTTTTTGTTTTACAGAACTGAAACTGAAAAGAAGGACTGGGGGGTGACATGATTGCAATCTTCCAATATCTAAGGTATCCAATATCAGTGGCAAGAGCCTAATGCTCAGAAAGATTGAGGGGAAAACTAGAAGGGGACGACAGAGAATGAGGTGGCTGGATGGAGTCACTGAAGCAGTCAGCGTGAGCTTAAATGGACTCCAGAGGATGGTAGAGGACAGGAAGGCCTGGAGGAAGGTTGTCCATGGGGTCGCGATGGATCGGACATGACTTTGCAACTAACAACAACAACAATATCTAAGGGATTGCCACAAAGAGGAGGGGTCAACCTATTTTCCAAAGGAATTGACTATAGGACAAGAAACAATGGATTGAAACTAATCAAGGAGACAAGAAACCTGGAACTAAGGAGAAATTAGTCACCCAGCTGGCTTTCATGCCTAAAGTGGGACTAGAACTCATTATCTGCTGGCAATTGCCCCAAAGTCAGCCAGTCAACTTACATGCCTGAAGGACTAGAATTCACCATCTCCTGGTGATTGGCTCAAAACACCCTGCTGGCTTTCATGCCTAAGGCAGGACTAGAACTCACCATCTCCTGGTCTTTAGGCCAGTACCTTTAGCTCTACATCAAACTGGTACATATACCTGTTGTAGAGGTCTCTGAAGTTCTTTTTTGAAAGAATTATCTACGCAAGTTCTTGTTCATCAGGTTGGAAACTAATACAAGCAAAAGGAAAGGAAAGGAAAGGAAATCAGAATTTATTTTCTGCATGGCCATGTTTGGGTGACCCCGTGTTTTTATTCAAGAAATGTAGCATCTTCGTGGGCAAACAGTCTCAAATACTATCCAAAATAAACGTTTCAGGTGTTGATGATGGAAGCTCTCTAAAATGTTAATTTGAGGAAAAGAATAGAATAGAAAATATGGAATGGAATAGAATAGAATAAAAATATGGAATGGAATGGAACGGAACAGAACGGAATGGAACGGAACAGAACAGAATAGAATAGAAAATATGGAAGGGAATAAAATGGAATAGAATAGAATAGAAAATATGGAATGGAATAGAATAGAATAGAATAGAAAATATGGAATGGAATAAATGGAATGAAATAGAGTAGAATAGAATAGAATAGAATATGGATAGGATAGGATAGGATAGGATAGAATAGAATAGGATATGAATAGGATATGAGTAGGACAGGATGGGATGGGTGGGATGGGACGGGACGGGACGGGACAGGACAGGACAGAATAGAATAGAAAATATGGAATAGAATGGAGTAGAATAGAATAGAATAGAATAGAATAAGAAGAAAAGGATAGGATAGGATAAGATAGGATAGAATAGGATAGGATAGGATAGGATAGGATAGGATATGCGTAGGACAGGACGGGCCGGGATGAAACAGAACAGGACAGGATAGAACAGAATAGAATATGGATAGGATGGTATATTAGAATATCCTCATTAGAATAAAAATAGAATAACAGAGTTGGAAGGGACCTTGGAGGTCATCTAGTCTAATTCTCTGCTTAGGCAGGAAACCCTATACCTGTGATGGCGAACCTATGGCACCTGTGGCACAGGTGGCATGCAGAACCCTCTCTGTGGGCATGTGAGCCATTGCCCCAACTCATTCCAGCCAGCTAGTTTTTGGCTCTCTGCTGCACATGCGGGAGACTCGCACATGCATGCTCAGGAGGGGGGCATGCGGGGGGAGCTTGCCCACGCATTGCATTATAACCATCACTGCCCTATAGCATTTCAGACAAATGGTTGTCCAATCTCTTCTTAAACACTTCCAACGTTGGAGAATTCACAACTTCTGCAGTCAACCTGACCATCAGGTATTTAAGGACTCAGAGGAGATCATAATGACACCAAACACTTTTAAGGAAGGCGAAGACACTCACTTGGCACCCCAGGATTTCTCTCTCTCTCTCAGTTTCTTCCTGTTCTTTCCGTTTATAATATTGCTTTGCATGCAATAAAAGGGAAGAGAGAGGAAAAAAACTATCTGGAGAGAATCTCGAAGACTGGGGAAACATTAGCTTTCGGCTAATCTGATTAAGCATATTTCTACACAGATTTATGGGACGCTAGCGGCTCGTAACGTATTTATTAGCGATGTTTATGTGGCAACATCAAGGAAAAAGTTACAGAAAGCAAATTAGGAAGTTGGGGGGGGGGACTGTTAGCATCTAACCAAGAGAGGAAGCGACCGAAGTGTCATCATTTTCTCCTCTTCCTTTGAAGCTTCAGTTGAAGTCATAAGTGGAATACAGGTAGCCCTCAACCTACAGAACAACAGAATAACAGTTGGAAGGGACCTTGGTGATCTTCTAGTCCAACCAACTGCTCAATAGCAATAGCAGTTAGACTTATATACCACTTCATAGGGCTTTAGCCCTCTCTAAGCCGTTTACAGAGTCAGCATATTGCCCCCACAATCCGGGTCCTCATTTTACCCACCTCGGAAGGATGGAAGGCTGAGTCAACCTTGAGCCGTGAGATTTGAACAGCCGAACTGCAGAAATGCAGTCAGCTGAAGTAGCCTGCAGTGCTGCATTTAACCACTGCGCCACCTCAGCTCAAAATGGGGTGTGTGGGGGATCGTGCTGATGCAGTGGGGTCCCACCAGCAATGGGTTTCAAAAATTTTTAGAACCTCTTCTGTAGGTGTGGCCTGCTTTGTGGGAGTGGCTTGCCGGCCATGTGACTGGGTGTGGCCAATTTGTAATATGTGGTGAAACTCACTTAACAACGCTCTTGCTTAGCAACCAGAATGTTGGCTCAGGAACTCTGCCATTTGAAGCACACAAGGTTTAAAGCTGTCAAGTTACAAGACTCTTGCTCCCCTAACCCTTTAGAAAAAAAACCCCAGGGGTGTTCAAACTTATCAGCTTAGACTTGTGGACTTCAACTCCCAGAATTCCTCCTCCAGTCATGTTGACTCAAGAACTCTGGCATTGAAGTGTGCAAGTCTTAAAACTGTCAAGTTACAGACCCTTGCACCCCTAACCCTTAAGGAAAAAAAAAACCCAGGGGTGTTGAAACTTGACAGCTTTAAGACTTTAAGGTTTAGATAGGATTCTTAGAGGCGGGCGGGCAATTGAGCCAGCCAATCAGTAAGCAGTGGGCGGGGCAAGTGTGGTGCAAACGGGTGGGGGAGGGAGCTGGAACCGGTTCTAAACGGCACGGTGGAACCTCTATAGAAGAGGTTAGAACTGGCAGGAACCCACCCCTGGGTCACACACATGTGTGTGGGGTCACACCAGTGGTGGGTTGCAGGCAGTATGCCCCAGTACGGGTGTACCGGAGCCCGCCTGGAGCACCAGATACCGTTCCGGTACGGCCCACCCACCCACCCAACCTCCTTACTGGGCTTTTAAGTCTTCAATGCTTTCATGCACGTGCACGGCACATCCAGCACCTGCGCAATGCTCCGCTGAGCAGCTGGAGCATAGCGGAGGCTCCGGAGGTACTGACACATATGCACACTGTGCAAGCATGCTGCGCACGTCCATGTGGACACTGCCGGGCCTGTTCCAACCGTACCAGTTGGAACGGGATCCAGAACCCACCACTGGGTCACACGTAGTGTGTGGGCGGGGGACCATGGGGATCATGTGTGCATGCGCAGGGATCGGGCGCATTGCATTGTGAGTGTGTGCATGCGTGTGCGTGATTTCGGCAAGTGAGGACAAAAGATTAGCCATCACTGCACTACAGGGCGGGGCATAACCTTTTCCTAGGGGGTCACAGCAACACTTGTAATAACAACACAAATAATTCTACACCATTCGAAAGCCCATCAAAAACTGAGTTCTTGACACGATTTAATAGTCAGTATGACCACCATTAGTCCTTCGAACAGCTTCAAACGAGGTGGATAAGAATCACAACAAATCTTCAAACAGTTCCGTTCGATTTTCCAGATTTTTCAACACAGTTTCCAAATTCATTCTCAAAGTTTCAACCGAATATCGATTTTGACCTGCTCCTGAATCATCAGAGCTTCCACTTCATCCTTAATTATGGCCCAATGTTCTCTGCCGGATTGAGATCTGGCGATTTCCCAGCCAGACGTCATTGCCCCAAAATTCGACAATTGTTTTCCTTTAACAATTGCTGAGTCGCATTTGCACGCATGCAAGGAGCTTTGTCTGAAGAAAGACAGCCTCACCAACCACCAGACATTGTCTGGATCACTGAGAAAATGGAATGACATTCTCCAATAAAATTTTCTCACGGAAATAACTGCCATCCCAGGATTCCCCTTATCCTTCAAAACCCAATGCAGTGTCATTTCTGTGAAAATGACGAAAATCCCGATGCAAGTTCGGATTGCGAACGATTTGTCGATAGCGTTCATGTTTGGCGATGTCGTCGACGTCTTTAGCCCAAATTCGATCGTTCTGGAATTCGGTTTTCGACTGGCATAACGAAGAATTCGTCAGATGGCGCCAAAGAAGAAAATCTCCTCGGTCCATTCAGACAACCAATCGCACAACCAAAGCGATCTTGAACGTGTGTTTGAAGTTTTCCATGGTTTGCAAATGACGTGGAAGGGCTTCAAACCTTCTCGTTCTCGATATCGGCCGATTGTCCTTTGATCAACTCGTTTTCCACGAATTTGAAGGATTTCTTGGGCCACTTTTCGGTTCCTTTTCGTTGTTTGCGACTGCCAGTGCAATGATGGCTTTGCTTCTCTTGGGACAGTTGCAGAGGACGCCCTTCTCCAAATTTTGTGAAACATTCTTGGGCTGTTTTGTTCCAATTATCAGTAACCCAATCCGGATGACGTTTCAATTTGTTTGCAATCCATTTTTCGATTGATAAACGTCGCTCCAGCATCGCGAGCCTCTCGAAAGGCAATGCATTTATTCTGTCAATGATCCTTTGTTCTTCCGAATCGAATTTTCCAGCCATTCTTAAAGCAAATTTAACATTTAATAGCTCATTCAATTCAGTTTTTTATGGCTTTAAAATGAGGTGTCGCGGAAGGTTGTAAACTGCTGTCGATCTTGCTGTGACCCCCTAGGAAAAGGTTATGCCCCGCCCTGTAGACTAAACAAATCCAATTCCTGCAACCAGTCTTCTTAAATTTCTAAATTTTGATTAAATAAAAACTTTAAATGTTCTCATGACAGGCGAGGCTTAACCTGGCCTTTTAAGGAGGTTCCCCTTAAAAAGCACAGCATTTCCAATAATGGCTCCTCATTGTTAGAAAGTTAAACCACAACCGGGGCGGAAGGAAAAGACATTTTCTTGAAAGACAGTGTAAGCTGAACGTGAAATTAGAGATTGTTTGGATATGTTCCTGCTAGGGATGTCTACATCAGATAAGGAGCTGCATCTTTAAAAATAAAGATCATTCCATGGACTTTGATTAAAGACACATGGCTGTTTCAACTTTACTATACTGGTTCATCTTCTACAGCTTTGCTAAATTAAAAATCGATAAAAAAGAATACATATTTACAAGCAAAAAAGGAAAGAGGAAAATCCAATAAAGGTAATTTTTTTTAAAAAAAAAATCATGATCCTGATCGTTTTGCAGCTCACACAATGAGTTTTTATTGTTCAGACATGTAATTTAATGGATTAGCTATAAAGAATATGAACAACAAACAATACAGCTATTTTTTTTAAGTATGCCATGCATAACAAAGAACGAGCTTCAAAAGATTAGACATTCCAGCACAGATGTCTTCTAGAAAGGGTGTGTTGTTACACTGAAAATATTTTTTTTTTTTGCCCGAAACAATGCAAAACAGCTTGTTAAAACAATGGATTATTAATACTTTCTTTTTGCTACAAAAAGTTGAATAACTCTGTTCTGACCCAGGCTTCCCGAGAGCATGAAGCAGACCCCTTGTCCTGACAAAAAAACCTTTTATTAATTTATTGTGAATTCTGCTCATTCCCGTCAAGCAAAGTCTTTAAAGGGAGGATTTACAGTCACAGACCTTATCTGGCTTGGAGAGCTGCCAGGCCAATATCTGCAAAACTTGGCAAGGAGTCTCGGAGAGTCATGAACCAATTAAGCAAACTAATGATCTCCTGCAAACTCCACTTCCCTTTCTCTCCTCTTTTAGTTCCTCTGGGAGGGGTCATTCATCGTCCACTTGTGGCCTTACTCCCAAGTCGACCCCTGTTCTTAGCTGTTCCCTTCATCTGGCAACTCTGTGTATGCGCACATGCTGGGAACAGGCTCCAGCTGTTCATCTGCCTCACTGACGTCTGATTCTGAAGGCAGCTGATAACTGGCATATGGCTCTGGCCCCCTCTCTGCCTCTGACGCAGAGCCCTCATCAGAGCCTTCCCCAGACTCCAGGACTGGCCCATCTTCCTCCCCAACCTCCTTACTGTCCGAATCTGCTCCCAGCCTCTGCTGGTGGGCCACAACAAATGCTCCACAATGCAGGATTGTGAAAAAGAATTTTGGTGTGTTTAACTTGTACAACATCCTTGTCATTCTCTGCCTTCTATCTGTGTACTACCAGTGAACAAATAACACCAGAAACCTTGTAAATTTTCAGACGGTGTGAAAGTTCAGCATATTGGCGGGAGAATTCAACATAAACCTGGAGTTTCAGTCGAGAAAGGAAGCGAATGAGACAAGATGGAGGCTTGCATAATTAACCGTTGACCAAGTGGAGAAAAGGACATTGTCGGGGAATGGCGCAAAAGCTATCCAGATGAAATAAAACACGCTAACACAATCTTGTAGTCTTTTATGCGTATAAATATATTTAACATTCAAATTTATAGGAGTCTTTGTCATCATCCAGAAAGAGAAATCATAATGATAGTCAGGAACACGGAAACATCATGAGGTAAATTAAACAGTACACAGAACACATCCAAGAAAAAAAGGTGGGGGAAAAATGGAAACACCCCTTCATCCTTACAGCAACCAATTATAGCATAGATTGCCTCATGGATGAGTCAGCACTGTCGAGCTGATCAACTACATCGATTAGATGAGATTAGATTAGGAGTTGGAAGGGACCTTGTAGGTCATCTAGTCCAACCCCTGCCCAAGCAGGAGACCCTACACCATTTCCGACAAATAATGTCTTGACCTATTGTACATTTATTGTTCCCGCTACTAAGTTTAGTATCCGAATAGAAAAGTTTCCACTTTTCAAAATAATGAAAGCCACCTTATATAATTGAGTCCTGGAAAAATCAGGACAGATAAACAGAAGGTGTTTTGTTTTCGTTGTTTTGCTTTTCCAACATTCATGTCTGATTTATGTGTCAAAGGGAGAGTGAATTTTGGGTGTTAGATGCCATCTAATTTTGATGTGGACATTCAAATGGATCCTTGCTGATTCTCTCTCTCTCTCTTTTGTGGACTGCTTCCACTTTATTTAATGGACTTCAAAGGGCGCCGGAAAAGATTCCAGTTTGCAATCTTTCGCTTCGCGATCAATAGTTTGTCCTGAACATCTTTAGCAGCACCACATTTCTTGCATGGGTTACAAAACAGGCATTTTATATATACTTGTGTCTGTGTGTGCTTGATTTATACCCAGCCTTTCTAGACTTCAGTGAGCAATCAAGGCAGCTAACAAAATTGAAGAAGAAAAAACAAATCGTAAAAAGTGAGAAACACAGACTGAAATGAGCAAGGAGACATCACGGTATTGAACAATTAAGAAACTAATAAAAGAGAGGAATCTTTGATAGATTTCCTAGAGGAAATGAAAGAGAATAGGGAGGACACGCAATGCGGAAGAAAGAACATTTGTACTAACCAACAACAATCTTGCATGTCAGATAGCCACATTTTTGATGTGGGGAGAAAGGATATCTTCAAAAGAGCCCCACCTGAATGATGAATGAATGTTGCTTACTATTTTACTTCTATGTATTGTTTGTGTCTATTGTCTGTACCCTCCCTTCCTTATTTTATGTAAGCCGCCCTGAGTCCCCTCAGGGAAAAGGGCGGCCTATAAATACTAATAAAATCCTAAAAATCCTAAATCCTTTTCTTTCTTTTTATAATTATTATTTTTTATTATTTTTTATTATTTTTTATTTTTTATTTTCAAAACAAACACAACACAAAGAATCCTCCTCCTTTACATACTGTAGAAAGTGTAGCAATAGCAATAGCAATAGCAGTTAGACTTATATACCGTTTCATAGGGCTTTCAGCCCTCTCTAAGCGGTTTACAGAGTCAGCATATCGCCCCCACAATCTGGGTCCTCATTTCACCCACCTTGGAAGGATGGAAGGCTGAGTCAACCTTGAGCCGGTGAGATTTGAACCGCTGAACTGCAGATAACAGTCAGCTGAAGTGGCCTGCAGTACTGCACCCTAACCACTGTACTACCTCGGCTCAGTTGGTTACAAAAAACTTTTGTGCATTTCTTCCACAGTCATCAACCATAATTCATATTAACTCAAGTATTTTAACTCAGATATATTTATACATATTACCATCATCATACCTCCATTTTCATTTGACTATAACTGTTTAAACGTCCTTCATCGTAAAATATACCCAGATTTAAAACATAACCACATGCTGGCATTTCATTTGCTATTTCTAAAATCCTCCAATAACACTGAATCCTTATGGCCTATTCTAGCTAAACATCCATAATATTTAGTAACAAAAATTTCTAATCCTCCTTTCCAAATCACTGTTTACAATTTACATCCAATTTCCTTATGTTGTACCCATAGATATATTTACGTTGTTATCATTATCTCTTCTTTATTTGACTGTATCCTTTATCATAACATTTACCCCCTAATAATCAAAACTTAACTAAATTTAACTTAGTTCTTATTTATTAACCTTTATATATAACCCCCCAAAAATCTAATCTTCCTTTCATAGGTACCATTCAATATTAATATCCAATTATTACTTATCATAGCAATACATATGTGTACATTATTAACATTATCAATTATTTATTTAACTATATCTATTGTCACTAAATTTAACTAAGTTTAACTAGTTTTAGATTATACACTTTCATCTATCAACCTGTATCTTTCCAGTAGCAAAACAATCTCATGTCTTCTGCCATTTGTGGTATCAGTCCTCTAATCATCCCCTTAATCAAAATTTGTATGCACTCCTCTTTGCAACTCATTGCTTATTAAATCTCTCATGTAATTTCGATGCCCTTCCTTCTTCTGTTTCCTTGATCAGCTTATCTTTAATTGTCAGTGGTGTTATCAATGATATTGCTAACAAAATTTCTCTCTTTAAATCCATACATTCTTTTGTTTTTTCTTCTTCTGTATCTTTGCCATCTGGGGTAGCGTTCCCCTCCATTTAATTCTTCTTTCCATATTCCAGTCTTTCCATTTCCAGACATAAACCAATCACATAGATATCAGCAGATTTGATTTCTTTATGGTCATTTTTCTCTTCGGTTTTTAGGACTTTAACCTCCACTTTTTCCACTGTAAACATCTCCAACTGTATGGAGACTAACTTGATTTTGTACTTAATAACGGCAGCAAGACTGTTGGTGGTGCAATACTGGAAGAAGGAAAATTTGCCTACTATTCAAGAATGGACATTAAAGTAACAAACCTAGCAGAGATGGCTAAAATATCCCCATATCTCAAGGATCACTCAAATGAGAGATATAAACCGGAGTGGAGAAGATGGATTGACTATACTCAAAATAAATACGAGACTAAGAAATTCCAGATAGTTTATGACTGAAGAAGCAAGGAATGATATAATCTTTTAGAGTTAGCCTAACAAAGAGGAGTTAAAGCTCAAATGAAAAATGATACTAACTTTTTTAAAGTTTATTTAGAACATCTTTGTTAAAGATTTATACCCTGTATTTGTTCTGGGAAGTCGGGGGGGGGGATGGGAGGTGGGGGGGGGTCTGGGTGGGGAGGGCCGCGGGAGGGGGTAAATATTTGTAAAAGCCTTTTTTTTCCCAAAAATTTTCAATAAAAAAAAAAAAGAATCCCAAAGAGCAGCTGGCGATGGTGCGCAGTGCCCATAGAGAGGGCTCTCCGTGTCTCTTCTGGCCCACGTGCCATAGGTTTGCCATCACGGCGCAAGACCAAAACTGGCTCCATCCCTCAGCCTTTCACTGCATTAAAACTCAACACCTAGACTTTAAATTCCTCGCTACGAACATCTCCCCGCCGATATTGATTTCTCAGTGAAAGAGAAATGACATGACCTATGCGCTTTGGCTCAGCTTGCAGCTGCTGCAATCATTTTTTAAAGACAACATATAAAGTAAATATTAATCTAAAAAGCAGCAAAGATAGGTGAGGAAAATATTTTTTCCCCCCGGCAGACCATAAGCATAAGAACTCAAGAAGCATGCTGTTAGATGAGACAATGCCCCATGTAATCCACCAATCGGTTCTCCCAGTGGCCAAACAGCTGCAGAAGGAAGTCAGAGCAGTGGTGGGATTGATTTTTTTTAAACTACTGGTTCTGTGGGTGTGGCTTGATGGGGCGTGGTGTGGCTTGGTGGGCGTCGCAGAGGAAGGATACTGCAAAATCCCCATTCCCTCCCCCAGTAGTGGGATTCAAATAATTTAACAACCGGTTCTCTGCCCTGATGACCAGCTGGGTAGGCGGGGATCAGTGGTCATGTGACTGGGTGGGCGTGGCCACAAATCAACATCACTCAGATCGATGGGCGCTTCGCCTGAGCTGTGACAATGTAATCAGGGTTAACCCGAGAGGCAGTTTCCGTAAGCAGGGCAATGAAGATCAGGCTAGAACAACAACAGAATGTTTCCTTCCTGCCTTCCTTACAGGATTAGCCCTGTAAAGTGGGAAAAAACAAAATGGTTTATGGTTTATGGTTTATTAAACTTGTATGCCGCCCTATTCTCCGTGGGGACTCAGGGCAATTCGAGTGGGGCTGGAACAGCCAGGTCTTAACGGCTTTGCAGAAAGCCTGAAGGGTGGTGAGGGTCCGAACTCCATGGGGAGATCGTTCCAGAGGGCCGGAGCAGCCACAGAGAAGGCCCTCCCCCGGGGGGTTGACAGTCGACACTGGCTAGCTGATGGAATCCGGAGGAGGCCTAATCTGTGGGATCTAATTGGTCGCAGGGAGGTAAAGGAGATTTCTTCCAACAACCGGTTCTCCAAACTGCCTAGAAAGTTAAGAACCAGTTCTCCCCGAATAGGTGCAGATTGGCTGAATCCCACCACTGCCCTCCTCACTCCTGGGGGAAGAATACTGCAAAATCCCCACCCCACTAACCTGCTTTCCAGCTCAGTTCTCCTGCACAGGGCAACAAAAGAAGTCCCAGCAGATCAGCTGGCACTCAGGATGCAGTGAATAGATTGGGGGCAGGGCTGGCCAGAGGTGGTATTTGTCGGTTCTCCGAAGTACTCAAAATTCCCAATACTGGTTCTCCAGAACCGGTCAGAGCTAGCTGAATAGCACCTCTGCTTCAGAGGCCCTCGAACTGAACTTCTCATGCTGGCTATTTGACCAAATGTTCAATTAAGAGAAAAGGGGTCATTGATTCATTTAGAATCAACACACTGATTTCCAAAATGCGCAGAATTCATGTCTGATTGTACGTTGCAACAATCGGGGAAGCTGTTTGAAGGGGAGGCCAGGAGGGACAGAATTTTTGTGCTTGGGGAAATCTACAGTGTAATATTCTGTACTGTTGGACACTTCCAAAGATTTCAATGCCTTGATAGGGCCACGCTCGGAATCCCGCATCCAGTTTTGGTCGCCATGATGTAAAAAAGACGTGGAGACTCTTGAAAGAGTGCAGAGAAGAGCAACAAAGAGGATTGAGGGAGTGGATGCTAAAACATAAGAAGAACAGTGCAGGAATTGGATATGTCTAGTTAATAGAAAGAAGGACTAGGGAGACATGATAGCAGTCTTCCAATAGCTCAGGGGCTGCCATAAAGAGAGGGAGTCAAACTATTCTCCAAGGCACCTGAGGGTAGAACAAGAAGCAATGGGTGAAAACTAATCAAGGAGAGAAGCAACTTAGAACTGAGCAGAAATTTCCTAACAGCGAGAACATTTAATCAGTGGAACGACTTCCCTCCAGAACTTGTGAGTGCTCCAACACTGGAAGTTTTTAAGAAGACGTTGGATAACCATTTGTCTGAAGTGGTGTAGGGTTTCCTGCCTAAGCAAGGGGTTGGACTAGAAGACCTCCCGGGTCCCTTCCAACTCTGTTATTCTATTCTATTCCATTCCATTCCATTCTATTCATGATCCTTCCATGTTAGGTGACGGGTGAAATAATTTCCAAATCCTTTGTTTGGATGCAGGAGATGTTAAAAGAATAATGGAGGTGCAAGGGACCTTGGAGGTCTTCTAGTCCAACTCCCTGCTCAAGCAGTAGACACTATGCCACTGACGGCTAACCTTTTTGGATCGCGTGCCAAAAGCGGGGGGGGGGGGGGAGCGCAGAGGGGGGAGTGCGTAGGCGTGCCCACACCCATAATGCTACGCACGCAACCAGCACTTCCCCCACTGCTTTTGAAACATTTTTTTTGCCTCCCCAGGCTCCAGAGGCTTTCTAGGATCCCTGAAGGCTCTGGAGGGCAAAAACCAGCCCTACAGCCAAACCAGAAATCCATGCCCGAACTTCCGGTTTGCCCGTAGGGTCGGTTTTTTCGACAACCAATCAGAATACATTTCTTATACAGGAACAGGAAGCTCCAAACCGGGCCCAAGAGGAGGTATAAATCTTTCTCTGCCAACCATGTGCTTTTCTTTGCCCAGGATCAAAAAACTCATGTGGTCCTATCCACCATTAAACCATCTTTCCAAGAACTCTCCATGTTTCCAGTGTCTTTCTTCCCACTTGGAACTGAACCCAGACCCACATTTCTCCCAACACCTTCTTCTCATCTCCAATGCAACCTCAGAGGCCCCAAAGAAGCTGGAGACCACAAATATCTCAGAACCGGTAGATGGCCCACTTCTATTCTTGATCCGTTTTTTTTTTCCCCAGGAAGAATGAAATATCAGCTGAAAAGCATCACGTGGAGAAATATTGTTGCGAGGGAGAAATCCTGGCTGTCGAGTTGAATACGTTTTCTGAACCTTCCGGAGGAAGTTAAAACCCAGCCCTCTCCTAGGAGAATGAAATATCCTGGGAAATATGAAAAAAGGCAGAATATTACATTTTCCTGGATCAGAAATAGAGAAACATGTTTTTAAGCAGGAAACAGGGTCACTCTTAATAGCCCCCACCTTTGTCAATGGGCCATTAAAAGGCCTGAGCCAGTCTACTCTACATAACAAAGACCTCCCCCTTCAGCTCCAGGGTGATGGGATTAAGACATGATGGTATTAGCCCTTTACCCATCAAGGCACCTGGGAGAAACAATGCTCAACCAAACGTGGACTCACAGCCTAGAGAGTTGCCCTTGCATGGCCCCACGGGAGTCTGACAACCAATCAGAATACAAGCTCAAGATCAAAGGCCAGAGAGGGCATAAAACCAGGAACTTCCAGCATCTCGGTCTCTTTCTCTTCTTCACCCAACATCTGGAAGCATGGGATCCCCCTTTTCTGTTCAGGGGCTCAAGCCATGTGATCCTGCCCACCATTTCCAAGCAGCCTCCATGTTTCCAGGCTCTTTCCCCCCGCCACTTGGAACTGATCCAGAAGGATATTTCTTCCAACACTTCGATTGCATCTGAAGTATGTCTCCATCCAATTCTCCTTTCCCACCAATGACACTAATGTCCATTTAAACATCTTTTTAACAAATAAAAAAAAAATGTTCCCATCTCTGATTTCCTGGTCCAGCAGGGGGGATCGGCCGCTGTGATTTTCTTAGAAGTAAGATAAGTTCTCCCGTATGACGTACCGTTCTCCAAGTTCGCCATTAATCTTAGAGGTAAGAAATCTTTCCAAAGGCAATTTTGACCATGTCAGAATCCTAATCGTTTGAAAACAGGGCATGGCAAAGTTTACGAGGAGCAAGGTCTTTGAACTTTCAAGGACATCACAACTATTTCCTTTTAGTTATAGCTGGTAATTTGTATTTTTATAGGCTTTATTCCTTCTGTATAAATCTTTTGCATTGTTTTATTCTTGTTAACATACTGTAGAAAGTTAGCACCCACCCCTCTCCGAGAAAAATGAAATATTCCAGGAAACATGGAAAAGGCAGAATATTATATTTCCTGGATTAGAAATGGAGAAACATGTTTTTTTTAGGCAGGAAGGAGACTCACTCTTTTTTTTTTTGAGAATTTTTTTTATTGTTTTAGTTAAACAGAAAGAAAAAATAAGAAAAAAACCATCTTTCGTTAGATCTTGTTGAAAGCGTATCCGTTGGTTACAAATATATTCCGTGCATTTCTTCCACAGTCCTTACATATACTTCATTCAAATCATGTTGTACATTTTAAATCAAGAAAGAACGTTATATATTTTACTATCTCTGTACCATAATTCTCATTGGTTACCATTGTTTAAAGATGTTTTTAATCTAGAATCATTTATATTAGAAGACACACCACCTACTGGCGCTCATTTGCAATTTCAATAGATCTCCAATACCATTGCACCTTTATGACATGTTCTAAAATTAATTCGGTTAAGTAGGATATCTGAGCAACCCCGCTCGTAACACACCTGTATGTATCATTAAATATTGTCTATTAACATTCATTGTTATTATTGTAGTTAACTAAAGGTTATTACTAATTATCTAACCTCTTCTTTCCAGGCCCACACAATATTATAACGAAAGAGACTCACTCTTAAAAGCCCCCATCCTCAATAGCCCACAGTGGATGAGAGATAAAGAGATGGCTAGATCTATTCATAGGCAAAAGCTGTCACCAAGATCCAGCAAAGGTAGGATTAGCCATCTACCCATCTCACCACATGGCACCTGGGAAGATTACATCACCCTGCAAGGCTCAACCAAGCCTAGGACTCAGGTCAACCTACAGAGTTGCCTCTGCATGGCCCTATAGGAGTGTGATAACCAATCAGAATACAAGCTCAAATTCAAAAGCTCAGAGAGGGTATAAAAGTCAGGCACGCTCAGAATCTCTTCCCGTTTTTTTTTCTTCACTCAACATCTTCAAGGCATGTGATCCCGTCCACCATTAAAAGCATCTTTCCAAGCAGCCTCCATGTTTCCAGTGTCTTTCCCCCACCACTTGGAACTGAACCCAGATGGACATTTCTTCCAACAATTGCAAGTTACGCAGAGACATCTTGTGATACGATGGTGGCAAACAATTTAATAAACAACTAGTTTATTAAGCAAATTCGGTTTCAGAAACCAACTGTTTCTTTAAAAATATTTGTCCTGACCTATACTAATTTAGCTTCAATAATTTTAATGCAGGGACAAAAGGGGCACCATACACTATCAATACAATTATATACAATCATATATATTCTTATTTTTCCTTTCTTTTGTTCCCCCTTCTTTGCAAATTATTTTATCGACAGAACAATTTTCCCTCCCGTTATTCTTGGCGATATGAAAAAGTAATCCGTTTTATTTCTTTATTGTGGTTAGAGCATAAGACAACATATTTCATCATCTTGATCCAGACACATTCTCATTGGTCCCCTTGCAAATTCAGTTCATCTCATTCCCAACATTTGAGTATATTTTCTTTTTAAGAAATTCGCGCAGGCATGCATATATTTGCATTTTAGTGGACGTTTCTTCTCCAAATCGGCACTGCAATTTCCCTCCAAAGTAGCCTTTTGTGCAAATGATTTTCCATTATATAACTGTCTTGGTTGCATTAGATACATGAATATATGCAATTTTTGCAGAAAATTATTCCTCACCTGCATGGTGTGGTTTTCCTGTATGTATGTGTGTCTCTGTGTGTGTGTGTGTGTGTAAACCCAAACTACCTTACAAAATTCAGCCACAAGCAACTGTTCAAAGGATAACTGAGTTTTGATTTATTTATCAGGGTTTTTTTTTTATTTAACAAAAATAAATGAATAAAGTTCAAACGCAAAGAAATCCCGTTTTCTTCCTGATTGGGGTGCAAATAGCTCTTTGAAGTACTCCACCTCCTTTTCTCAGAGAGCAAATGGGTGGATCGTTTTCACCTATTTCTCGGCGTGGAAAAAGAGACAATTTTTCAAACCCATGATTTTTATGTAGTCGCATCAATAGGCCAAATCGGAGGGTGGAGAGCAGAGGAGTTGTTTAATGGAAACATAAAAACCCAGGAATTCATAAAGTCTGCAAATTGTTAAAAGAGAGGAAGATATAGCATTTCATCTCCTTTTGTCCTTGAGATCATTTAGAACGAGGCTTTATTTTTATTTTTTGTAGAAAGTAGCAGCCACCCCTCTCCTACAAAAACGAAATATTTCTGGAAATATTAAAAGGGTAGAATATTTCCCCCCAAAAGGGAGGCAGAAACTCAGCCACCACCACCCCCTTAGTCAATGGACCATTAAGGCCTGAGCCAGCCAATTCTACATTATAGCAATAGCAATAGCAGTTAGACTTATATACTGCTTCATAGGGCTTTCAGCCCTCTCTAAGCGGTTATAGAGTCAGCATATCGCCCCCAACTATCTGGGTCCTCATTTCACCCACCTCGGAGGATGGAAGGCTGAGTCAACCTTGAGCCGGTGAGATTTGAACCGCCCAACTGCAGATAACAGTCAGCTGAAGTGGGCTGCAGTACTGCACTCTAACCACTGCGCCACCTCGGCTCATAACAAAGTTCTACCTCCTTCAGCCAGAACCATAGGAGGAATTGCCCAAACCCCTTTCATTACATCATCACCCAGCAAGGCTCAACCAAGCTTGGGACTCAGGACAACCCTCAGAGTTGCCTCTGCATGGCCCATGGGAGTCTGACAACCAATCAGAACACAAGCTCAAATTCAAAGCCCAACAGAGGGTATAAAACTCAGGCACTATCAGCATCTCTCCCCATTTTTTTCTCTCTTCACCCAACATCTCAAGGCATGTGATCCTGTCCAACGTTAAAAACCATCTTTCCAAGCAGCCTCCATGTTTCCAGTGTCTTTTTCCCCACTTGGAACTGAACGCAGAAGGACATTTCTTCCAACACTGTCATCAGGCCATGCCACATATCCCGTGGAATTATTTTAAGATAAAGACAAAGGTTTCCCTCTCCAGTTATGTTCAACTATCCTCCAACCCAGCGTCCTATTGACATGAGCCACTGTGGTCCTCTACTTTTTGACTAAGACACCTGCTTTCAAACTACTAGGTGGGTAGGAGCTGGAGCAAGGAGAGGAGCTCACCCTGTCACCTGGTACCAGTGATGTGCGGTCAGCTTTAGCCCCGGTGAGGCTGTTTTAGACTTGTGGACTTCAACTCCCAGAATTCCACAGCCAGGCATGCTAAGTTCCGATTTAAAGCGACAGCATTTTTCCCCCTTGCAAAATAAGTTTTCCCATTCTTTTCTTCTCCCTCCCCCTCCTTCCTCCCTCTCTCCTTCCCTCCCCCTCTCTCAAACAGACACACGCAGACAGAGAACTTCGATCCTTCTCTCATTCACTCACTCTCAAACACAAACACAGAAGTTGGATTGGATACATTTTCCAAAGGCTTGAAAGCAGCTCCTCTGCCATACCCCCCCTTTCCCTGCTGCCTTCCGATCAAACTTTTGAATTCCTCCCCCCTCCCCACACACGGACTTTTCCAGCTGTTTCAGAGATGATTTCAACTCTGCTTCTCCCTGCCCTGCCCTCCCCTCTTGAAAAGCCAGAGCTCTGAAGTCAGACTGAACTAGTCGCTCCTAGAAAACTCTAAAAAGCCTCTAAAAATGCCCTCTACAGGAGGCAAGAGAATACGTGCCTCATTTGCATAAGGAATTCTTTGCTTGTTAAACCTTGCTTAACTCTTAAAAGGCGAAAAATTCCTTATGCAAAAGTGGCCCCTAGTTCTCTGGCCTCCTCCTAGTTAATACTGAGAGCAGACACCAAGCCACTGTGACTTGAAATCTGGTAGCAACTACCCTGGCTTTAATTATTTTAAGAAAATTATTTAAAATCCTTTCCTTTCCCTGAGGAGACTGGTGGGCCCCCGCCTCCCTTGCCTCTAGTGACTGCATGTCCCTGCCTGGTACTCAAACTGCCAGCTTCTGGTCAACAAGCCAAGTGTCTTAACCACTAGGCTATGATACCCCTCTCAAACTGCCAACCTTCTGGTGACGTACCCCAGTGTCTTTTTGCAAAAGTTTAATGCAGCTGCTTAATTTCTCCCAGATAATTCGCTGTGGAATGGGATATCTTACGTTACTTGGAGTTTCTAGAAAAGATACAGAGGCAACATTCTAAAGAAATCAAAATCATAATGGAGTGGAGTGGAGTGGAGTGGAGTGGAGTGGAGTGGAGTGGAGTGGAGTGGAGTGGAGTGGTAGTAGAGTAGAGTAGAGTAGAGTAGAGTAGAGTAGAGTAGAGTAGAGTAGAGTAGAGTAGAGTAGAGTAGAGTAGAAAGGATAGGATAGGATAGGATAGGATAGGATAGGATAGGATAGGATAGGATAGGATAGGATAGGATAGGATAGGATAGGATAGGACAGGACAGGACAGTACAGAACGGAACGGAATGGAACAGCATTGCATAGCACAGCAGAGTTGGAGGGGACTTTGGAGGTCTTCTAGTTAACCCCCTGCTCAAGCAGACCCTCTACCATTTCAGACAAATGGTTGTGCAATCTCTTCTTAAAAGCTTCCAGTGTTGGAACACACATAACTTTTGGAGGCAAGTCATTCCACTGGTTAATTGTTCTCACTGTCAGAAATTTCTCCTCAATTCTAGGTTGCCTCTCTCCTTGATTAGTTTCCACCCATTGCTTCTAGTCCTACCTTCAGGTGCTTTGGAGAATAGCTTGACTGCCTCTTCTTTATGGCAGCTCCTGAGATATTGGAAGACTGCTATCATGTCTCCCCTGGTCCTTCTTTTCATTAAATTAGCACTGATGATGTTACCTAGTTGAGTAATGAAACATCTACAAGAAAACAAGCAAGCTCAGAGAGCACCAAGGATCCCATAGTCGTCATACTCCTCCTCCTCCTCCTGCTCCTCTCCACAAACTCCACCCCTTTCTAGCACTGATAACGTTACCTAGTTGAGTAATGAAACATCTGCAAGAAAACCAACAATCTCAGAGAGCACTAAGGACCATCCAGAAGAGCTATCTATGCAACATGCTCTGTTATTTATCTATGTTACTAATTGGCAGACACCGAATTGATGGCACCTAATAAATCAATCAAATGATGCATATCATCGTCTGAACATGTAGAGGGCCAAGAATGGCGATGGTGTGTCACAACTGTCCTTCCATCCCAATCCAATTAGGAGGGAATTAAGTTTAATGAAACACGGATCAAATATCTGCCTCTATATGGAAGCCCATGTTTTTTTGGCATATATCCACACTATGTCCTGTTCGAGAATTTCTAACCATGATTTATTCCTAGCTAGAAATCCGATTCCCCCCCTGCAGTCTGTGAAATATTTTCAGGTGGCCTGAAGCAACAGAGGTGTTGTCCGTGCTGCATTTTCTCAGACTACATTACCCTCTGGATGGGAATAAATGAATGCTCCCCAAGGTTTTTCTACATATTGGCTGGAAAATACACAACATCACCTCTTTTAATAAGAGACTGGATGCTAAATCCCTAAGCCTTCTTGGAAAGTATTTCCATAAACAGTGCACATCCTGTCCTGTTTGAAGACAAATTATGGGTATATTTCCCCACGTGGACAATGCTTTATCCCTCTGTCTGTCTCTCCATTCTTAAACACCAGCCAGATTCTTGCATTCTCTTCGAAGCTTTATCCAGTTCATGAAGTCCTAAGAGTTAGTGTATCTAATTTATGTTTCCAGGCTTCTGCAAAGTTCTCCTTAATTTATTCCGTAAATTTCACATCCGTTAGACAAGATGTATTGAATCCTGGCTACTTGGGTTTGATTGATCCCGGGACTAGGAGTAATATGTTATCCTGTTACAGCAATATCTGGCAGGCATTTATTATAGATTTTTTTAAGGGCAATGAGGCTGCACACACAACAGCTACCAAAGTCTGCAAAAATCCCAAAAGGTCAGGAAAGAGAGGGGGGAAAAAAGACTTTAAACATTCGATAAAGCTGGCTGGATGTAAAGAATGATTCGTGAGAAATCCTTGATATTTGGAGCCAGAGGGGGAAAAAAAGTGGGATTTGGATCTTTTTCTGAGATCTACGGCAAACTCCTGGGTTTAAGACTTATTCTCCAAAGTATCAGAGATCAGGATATAAATGTGTGAAAGCTTATGAAGGAGAGATCCAACCTAGAACTAAGGAGAAATTCCCTGACATTGAGAAGAATGAATCAGTGGAATCACTTACTTCCCAAAGTAATACCTCATCCAGTTTTGATCTCCCCGTGATAAAAAAAAGATGTTGATACTTTGGAAAAAGTAAAAAAAGATCAAGTAAGATGATTAAAGTCCTGGAGACTAAAACAGAATAGAATAGAATAGAATAGCAGAGTTGGAAGGGACCTTGGAGGTCTTCCAGTCCAACTCCCTGCTTAGGCAGGAAACCCTACACCACCTCATACAAATGGTTATCTGTTCTGTCCCCCCTTCTCCGCTTGTTAAACAGACGACAGGCAAAGAAACTTAAAAGGAACTCTCTTTATCAGTTCTCGGCTCAGACTGGCTGTGAGCCCAAAAACAGTTATCCAACATCTTCTTAAAGACTTCCAATTTTGGAGCACTCACAACTTCTGGGGCAACTTCTGTTCCACTGATTAATTGTCTAACTGTCAGGAAATTCTCCTCAGTTCTAAGTTGCTTCTCTCCTTGATTTGTTTCCATCCATTGCTTCTTGCCCTGCCCTCAGGTGCCTTGGAGAATAGTTGACTTCCTCTTCTTTGTGGCAAACCCTGAGATATTGGAACGCTGCTATCATGTCTCCCCTAGTCCTTCTTTTCATTAAACTAGACATATTCAGTTCCTGCAATTGTTCTTCATATGTTATAGCCTCCAGTCTGTGGAGGCTAAAACATATGAAGAACAGTTGCAGGATTTGGGTTTGGCTAGTCTAGATAAAAGAAAGACTAGGGGTGACATGATAGCAGTATTCCAATATTTGAGAGGTGGCCACAAAGAGGAAGGAGTCAACTTAGACTCCAAAGCACCTGAGGGTAGAACAAGAAGCTATGGATCCATGGAACTATGGATTCATCAAAGAGAGAAGCAATCTGGAACTAAGGAGAAACTTCCTAACAGTGAGGACAATTAACCAATGGAACAGCTTGCTTCCAGAAGTTATGGGTGCTTCATCAATGGAGGTTTTTAATAAGAGACTGGATAGTCATGTGTCTGAAATGGTATAGGGTCTCCTAGGAGGTTGTGGGTGCTTCCATCACTGGAAGTTTTCAAAAATAGACTGTGCAAACATTTGTTTGAAATGGTATTGGGTTTTCATCTTGAGCAGGGGGTTGGACCGGAAGACCTCCAAGGTCCTTCCAACTCTATTATTTCCTTAGTCCATTAAGTTAAGAGAGAGTGAATGAAATTTGAAGGAAGGCTGGGAGGTTAGAAGGCGAAATACATGTAAACAATTATCTCGTGCAGATGTCATCTGAGTTCTCACGAAGAAATAAAGGTACTGCACATTATCAATAGGAGAGAAAATCTGTAGAGCGGAAACAGCTAAGTCAGTGCACCTTATAACTCTATCTTTTGATTAAATGATTGAATCCAACGAGCATTTAGTAATCAGAAAACCAGTAAGGGGTCACTTGCTTCACGCTTTGGTGATCTTTAAAAGCAGGATCAAACCTTAGGAGCAAGAAAGGATTATGGAATTATTGTCAAAGGTGTGGCTTAATACAATTATCAGATTAATTTTCAACCACTTTAATCTATCATGCTTGAAAGGGAGCGAAAAGCCATCATCCGATTAAGCCGTTAGGTCAAAAAAAAAAAAGAGAGAGAGAGAATAGAATCAAAGCTGGGGTTAGATATCAAAGGAAGATGAGATTTGGATTATTATAATGGAAGAAAGGAATTGCTTTTCACACAGTTTAAAAAGTAAGGATCCACATTTAGCAAGAAAAACGAAATGCACAGGTACAGTATAGGTGGTAACTTCCTCAATAGCAGTAAGTGTGAGAGGGATCTTGGAGTCCTAGTGGACAACCATTTAAATATGAGCCAGCCGTGTGCAGCAGCTGCCAAAAAAGCCAACACAGTTCTAGGCTGCATAAACAGGGGGATAGAATCAGGATCACGTCAAGTGTTAATACCACTTTATAATGCCTTGGTAAGGCCACACTTGGAATACTGCATTCAGTTTTGGTCACCACGAAGTAGAAAAGTTGTGGAGACTCTAGAAAGAATGCAGAGAAGAGCAACAAAGGTGATTAGGGGACTGGAGGCTAAAACATATGAAGAACGTGTGCTGGAACTGGGTATGTCTAGTTTAATGGAAAGAAGGACTAGGGGAGACATGATAGCAGTCTTCCAATATCTCAGGGCTTGCCACAAAGAAGAGGGAGTCAAACTATTGTCCAAGGCACCTGAGGGCAGGACAAGAAGCATGGGTGGAACTAATCAAGGAGAGAAGCAACCTAGAACTAAAGAGAATTTCCTAACAGTGAGAACAATTAATCAGTGGAACAACTTGCCTCGAGAAGTTTCAAATGCCCCAACCTGGAAGTTTTTAAGAAGATGTTGGATAACTATTTGTCTCTGAAATAGTGTAGAGTTTCCTGCCTTAGCAAGGAGTTGGACTAGAAGACCTTCAAGGTCCCTTCCAACTCTGTTATTCTATTCTATTCTATTCTATTCCATTCCATTCCATCCGTTGGGTGGTTCTGATAGAAAAGGATATTTGAAGCTTAGAGTTGAACTGTGGGGTCCTGGGTGCTTTCTGAGCTTGTTTCTTTCTTGCCTACCGAGAGCCTACAGAGTTGTCCCTGCATGGCTCCATAGGAGTCTGACAACCAATCAGAATACAAGTTGTGCTCAAGGTCAAAAGCCCAGAGAGGGCATAAAACCAGGGACTTTCAGCATCTCTGCCTCTTTCTTCTTCACTCAACATCTGGAAGCATGGGATCCCCCTTTTCTGCTCAGGAGCTCAAGCCATGTGATTCTGTCCACTATTAAATCATCTTTCCAAACAGCTTCCATGTTCCCAGTGTCTTTTCCTCACTTGGAACTGAACCCAGGAGGATATTTCTTCCAACTTGACTATAAGTATGCCAGTATAATGAATATTATTATAAATCAGCTAACATAACCATGAATATTGCTTTAATTACTATGTCTAGCATTATTATATCTATCTATCTATCTATCTATCTATCTATCTATCTATCTATCTATCTATCTATCTATCATCTATCTATCTATCTATCTATCTATCTATCTATCATCTATCTATCATCTATCTATCTATCTATCTATCTATCTATCTATATCTATATCTATATCTATATCTATATCTATATCTATATCTATATCTATATCTATATCTATATCTATATCTATATCTATATCTATATCTATATCTATATCTATATCTATATCTATACCTACATACATACATACATACATACATACATACATACATACATATATATATATATATATATATATATATTATATATATATATATAAAGAGCCAAGGTGGCGCAGTGGTTAGGGTGCAGTACTGCAGGCCACTTCAGCTGACTGTTAGCTGCAGTTCAGCGGTTCAAATCTCACCGGCTCAAGGTTGACTCAGCCTTCCATCCTTCCGAGGTGGGTGAAATGAGGACCCAGACTGTTGGGGCAATATGCTGACTCTGTAAACCACTTAGAGAGGGCTGAAAGCCCTATGAAGCGGTATATAAGTCTAACTGCTATTGCTATTGCTATTGCTATATATGGGGGGTTTCTTTGGTAAAATAAAATGTCTGGACCATTGGTGGGATTCAAATAATTTAACAACCGGTTCTCTGCCCTAATGACCAGCTGGGTAGGCGTGTCTCAGTGGTCCTGGGGGACTTTAATTTGCCGTCGCTCGGTGAAAACTCTGATGGGGCGCAGGAGTTCATGGCTTCCATGACAGCCATGGGCTTGACCCAAGTAATTTCGGGGGCCCAACCCATTCAGCGGGGCACACGCTTGACCTCGTATTTCTCTCGGAGCAGTGGATTTGTGACCTTGGTCTGAGGGGGAACGACATCATACCCCTGTCGTGGTCAGACCACTGCCTACTGAGGCTCGACTTCCGGAGACCAAACCCCCACTGTAGGGAGGAGGAACCGACCAGGTGGTTCCGCCCCAGGCGACTTATGGAACCGTTAAGGTTCCAGACGGAGCTTGGGGTTATTCCTGACACTTTCGCCCACAGTCCGGTAGAGACTCTGGTTGCTGCGTGGCACTCGGCAGCATCGGAGGCCCTCGACCGATTGCGCCACTACGGCCCCTCCGAGGCGGCGGATCCCGGAGACCTCCTTGGTTCACCGAGGAACTCCGGGAGATGAAGCGCCGGAGGAGATGCCTAGAGCACCGTTGGAGGTCCGATAAGTCCGAATCGAGCCGAGCAATGGTAACCACCTGCACCAAGGAATACACCATGTCACTTAGGGCAGCGAAAAGATCTTACATAGCCACCTTGGTTGCGTCCGCTGAGTCCCGCCCAGCCGCCCTGTTTAGGATAACCCCTCCCTACTGAATAAAAGGGGAAGCGGGGGAACCCTTGCAGGGCAGAGCTGAGGATTATGCCCAATTCTTAGCGGACAAAATTGCTCGGTTTCGGTCGGGACTTGGACTCCACCCCCGCAGTTTCCAGCCGAGGCACAGGAGATCAAGTAGAACATCTCTGGTTGAGTTTCAGGACGTTGCCCCCGGGGATGTGGACAAGGCCATGAGGGCTGTAAGTACCTCCACCTGTGTACTGGACCCGTGTCCCTCATGGCTGGTTACTACCAGCAGTGAGGTGACACGAGGCTGGATCCAGGCGGTTGTACCGCCTCTCTTCGGGAGGGGAACTTCCCCGCCGCACTGAAAGCGGCGGTGGTGAGACCCCTCCTGAAGAAACCATCTTTGGATCCAGCTGTTCTCAATAACTACGCCCAGTATCCAACCTCCCCTTTCTGGGGAAGGTTGTTGAGAAGGTGGTGGCCTTCCAGCTCCAACGGTCCTTGGAGGAAGCAAACTATCTAGACCCCTTCCAGTCAGGCTTCAGACCCGTTACAGCACTGAAACCGCTTTGGTCGGATTGACCGATGATCTCTGGAGAGCCAGAGATGGAGGACATTCCTCCATCCTGGTCCTCCTTGACCTCTCAGCGGCTTTCGATACCATCGACCATGGTATCCTTCTGCGACGACTGCGGGAGGTGGGAGTGGGAGGCACCGTCTTGCGGTGGTTTCTCCTCCTACCTCTCGGACAGGTCGCAGTCGGTGTTAGTGGGGGGGCAGAGATCGTCCCCTAGGCCCCTAACTTATGGGGTGCCTCAGGGCTCGGTCTTATCCCCCCTACTATTCAACATCTACATGAAACCGCTGGGAGAGATCATCCGCAGGCACGGGATTAGATACCAATCAATATGCGGGACGATACTCAATTGTATTTGTCCGCCCCGTGCCAACATCAATGAAGCGGCAGACGTGATGAACCGAGGCCTTGAAGCCGTTATGGACTGGATGAGGGTTAACAAGCTTGTGCTCAACCCAGAAAAGACCGAGTGGCTGTTGTGCTTCCCTCCCAAAGATTCGATCAATATTCCATCACTCAGGCTGGGGGGTCAAATTTTATACCCCTCAGAGAGGGTTCGCAACTTGGGAGTCCTCCTGATTCACAGCTATCGTTTGACCACCATTTGACGGCTGTGACCAGGGGGGCTTTCCGCCAGGTTCGCCTGGTGCGCCAGTTGCGACCCTACCTGAATCGGGAGGCTCTCACAACAGTCACCCGGCCCTTGTGACCTCTAGGCTGGAATACTGCAATGTGCTCTACATGGGGCTGCCCTTGAAGAGCATCCGGCGACTTCAGCTAGTACAGAACGCGGCCGCGCGAGTGATTGTGGGTGCACCTCGGTTCACCCACATAACACCTATCCTCCGCGAGCTGCGCTGGCTACCTGTCGATCTCCGGATGCGCTTCAAGGTGCTACTAGTCACCCATAAAGCCCTACATGGTAGTGGATCTGGATACTTGAGAGACCGCCTTCTGCCAATTACCTCCCTGCGACCAATAAGATCACATAGATTAGGCCCTCCTCCGTATTCCATCGCCAGCCAGTGTCGGCTGGCAACTACAAGGAGGAGGGCCTTCTCAGTAGTAGCCCCCGACCCTTTGGAACGAGCTCCCCGTGGAGATTCGTACCCTCTCCACCGTCCAGGCCTTCCGCACAGCCCTTAAGAACTGGCTAGCCCGTCAGGCCTGGGGACAAGGATAGCTGCCCCTCCCGAATGATGAATGTATGTTGCTGACTATTTTATTGTAGTTTCTTTGTCAATGTTTGTTTTCCCTTCCCCTGATTTGTGTGAGCCGCCCTGAGTCCCCTCAGGGAAAAGGGCGCATACAAATATTAATAAAATCAAATCAAATCAAATCAAAATCATGTGACTGTGCGCGTGGGGCCAACTCAACATCACTCACGTCGATGGATGCTTCGCCTTAGCTGTTACATTGTCATAAGGGTTAACCGGAGAGGCAGTTTCTGTAAGCAGGGCAATAAAGATCAGGCTAGAAACACCACCAGAATGTTTCCTTCCTGCCTTCCTTACAGGATTAGCCCTGTAAAGTGGGGGGGGGGGAACCAAATGGAGATTTCTTACAACAACCGGTTCTCCGAACTGTTCAGAAACTTAACAATCGGTTCTCCCGGTAGGTGCCAACTGGCTGAATCCCACTACTGGTCTGGACCATACACTGTTTTCAAATATTTATATATAAATGTGTGTACACACACACACACACACACACACACACACACACACATTAGCCAAGTCAGAGTGACAGCATTGTTGCAGAGTGGGGATGCTTCCAGTTTGACCCGGATCAGGTGAACCAGTAGTGGCGGTGGTGGAGACTCCGCCCACCTGCCCGGACGCTTCTGTGCACGTGCAGAAGTGTTACGAGCATGCACGAATGAAGCAGTCGTAAAAATAATGGTAACCCACCACTGCATTGTTGCCTATTGCGGCTGCGATGTGCAATTTCATCACCTTTCTCCCCATGACCCCCAAACTGCATGGGTGGGTTTGATAATGAGCCTATCTCTCTACCTTTCAGGAAAAAATAAAATATATATTCACAGATTGATTCTCCTTCAGGAGGTTGAATAACCCAGATTTCATTCAAGCGCAGGAAGGGGCGGGAGAAGAAGGCATGGCTTTCCATTTGACAGGGAGCTTGGCTTCTTCTGCACGCACACACACACACACAAATTGTGAGTCTGTTAAAGAGCTGATTTCCAAGGAAAAACCAACCCGAACCTGCTTTGCGTTGTCGTCTGGTTGTCACAGTGATGGAGCAGGGCAGCCTCTGAGTGTGTAAGGGAGACAACAATACTAAGGTGGCCTTTGGTCTTCTCTCCACTGAGAGCTTAAGAAAGATCGGGCAAAACCTGTAAGATGGAGGGGGAACGCCATCCCCGTCTTTAGGGGGAATCAAAGACAAGGAGGGGGAAAGGGGTAAAAAGTGGGTCAGACTTCATTTTTGCACAGTGGGAGATACCTGTTGAGGATGTTGCCAGGTTTCCTTTGATGTCAACAGACATCAAAGAGACTTTGGCAGATGAAGGGGGAAAAATCTTTCTGGGGCGTTTTCTGCAAAACAGAAGTGGCTGATACATTAAATTTCATTCTCTCTCTCTCTCTTTTTTACAAAAAATAACACACACAGAGAGAGACACACACACACACACATCCTTCTGGGGGTTTCCTCTGTTTCTGCAAAAAACAGGTGAACAGGTGAAATGCTCTTCGTGTCAGCATTCCAAATAGCATCCAAAAGTAAATCAGAGTCCAAGGCAAAGTATTGCTCAAAGTTCCAATTGATGAAGAGAGACATGTTGGCACATCTGGGAAAACCCGAATCTGAAAGCTTCCTGTTTTCCCCACCCAGTTAAAAGTTCAAGATCTTGCCCCCACCCCACCCACAAGTCCATCCCATGGTCCAATCTCCCACTCCCATGCTGGGCAATTCCACCATCCAGTTCCGGTCAGGTGCAGAGGTGCAAAGACAATGGATGACCTTGGCTTTCTAGAAAGAATGTTGTTATGGCTACATAGCATCTAACCCCGTACAATCCCTCTTCCCCATTTTCCCACAATAGAAAATGCATAGTAGGATAATAGAAAGTGTGGCAGGCCAAAGACCCAAAGGAAATATGGCTGCAGGCTTGACTGTCAGAGCTGAAGAAGCTTCTTGGAGGAGAAGCAAAACATCTTCAAAAGGAAAAAAAAATCAAAGTCCGGTTTGCTCCTGAAAAAAAGCACCTTTGGGACAACCATGACCTGGATGAGGGGTTGCCAATCTTCAGACCTCAGGAACCACTAAATTCATAATTGTAAATCCCGTGGACCACTGATATGATCTGCCTAATGACTGGCTGGGTGGGCGTGGCAAGATGGTCATGTGACTGGTGGGTGGGGCCAACTCTATGTCACTCACATTGCCAGCCTCTACTCGCCACTCCTCACCTGCAGTTGCTTGAGATAAGCAGCCACCGCAAGAAAGAGCCGGCAAAACAGCTGGCTCAGTTCTAATTGGATCCGACCAAGAAGGAGGCTCAGCAGAAGCACCACGTTGAGGACTACGAGCATAGTGTTTCAAAAGCATCCCTGTGGGAGTGGAAAGCCAGGGACTGGCGCCTGGAGACTCACTGGGCTGAGATAGTCAGCCATTTCCAGGCCATGATGCAGTCCAATGGTGGGATTCCAATAATTTACCAACCAGTTCTTTGCCCTAATGACCAGCTGGGTAGGCGGAGCTCGGTGGTCATGTGATCATGTGGGCATGGCCAAGTCAATGTCACTCAGGTTGATGTGTTGCAGAAAATGACAGGTTTTAGACTTCTCAGGATACAGGAAAAGTTTATTTGGCAGCCAGGTTCAGAAAGCTAGCCCATGGCTTAGCATTGCAAGTTCTGAACCACCTTCATTATGAAAGCACACATTCTTATACATTCTCAAAAGCATTGCAACACGGAAATACTTAACAATTTCTTAGTGGTTCCCTTGAGGAGAAACCTTATAAGGAGATGGGGTCTGACTTCTCCTTTTGTTTATGGAGTATGTGTCATTAACGAACTTAAATTGAACCTAGGACTTTTGACATAGGCTTTCCGACATAGGCTTTTGACATAGAGACACCTTGTGGCCAGGCACTGGCTTCCTGTTTCTTTTGCAACTCTGCCTATGTGGCTTTAATATAGAAGTAAAGGGGCTCTAAGAGGCTGTCCAGCCTGACCCATTAGGTTTCACACTTAATGTCCAAATCTCACTTTACGTCTGCTTTAGATGGGTACTTCGCCTTAGTTGTTACAATGGTAATAAGGATGAACTGGAGAGGCAGTTTCTGTAAGCAGGGCAATAAAGATTAGGCTAGAAACAACACCAGCATATTTCCTTCCTGCCTTCCTTACAGGATTAGCCTTGTGAAGTGGGAAAAATCGCGCAGACTTATTATAAATTGCGGCACAATTCAGTAACACAAATGATCCATTGGAATTTGTGCAAAAATTATAATATTAAAACAGCAACAAACTGGTGGGAACATCAGCCTGAAAAAGTCACCGAAAATCAGATGGTCAAGATCTTGTGGGACTTCCGTATACAAACGGACAAAATACTGGCACATAATACACCAGACATCACACTGGTTGAGAAAAATAAGGTCACAATCATAGACATCGCAATACCAGGTGATAGCAGGGTCGCCGAGAAGGAACATGAAAAAATCGCAAGATACCAGGACTTAAAAATCGAAATTCAACGACTATGGCACAAACCAGCAGTGGTAATTCCAGTGGTATTGGCACACTGGGTGCTATTCCAAAAGCACTGGAATTACATTTAAAACAGTAAAAATTGACAAAATCACCATCAGTCAATGCAAAAAGCTGCACTGCTTGGATCTGCACGCATATTACGAAAATACGTTACGACGTCCTAGGCCCCTGGGTGGGGCCCAACTAGTAACCAACGCCAAATCCGGCGAAACAACTGGCCGCTGTGATACAATTGTATAATAATAATAAAGAATTAAGTTAGATTCAGTTAAGTCTTGATTACTAGGGGGGAAAATGATATGATGCAGGATATAATCAAATAAAGGAGGGATAATGATAATAACATATATATATGTATGGGTACAATATAAGGAAATGAGATGTAAATTGTAAACAATGATTGGAAAGAAGGATAGAAAACTTTGTTATTAAATATTATGGATGTTTAGCTAGAATAGGACATAAGGATTCAGTGCTATTGGAGGATTTTAGAAATATTAAATGAAACGCCAGTATGTGGTTATGTATTAAATCTTGGCATATTTTATGATGAAGGACGTTTAAACAATTATAGTCAAATGAAAACGGAGGTATGATGACGGTAACATGTATATATATCTGAGTTAAAATACTTGAGTTAATATGAATTATGCTTGATGTCTGTGGAAGAGATGCACGAAAGTTTTTGGTAACCAACTGATACACTTTCTACAGTATGTAAAGAAGGAAGATTTTATGTGTTGTGTTTGTTTTGAAAATTAAAAATAATAAAAAAAAACTTTAATAAGAAAAAATGCAAATAATTTTTCTGCGGACCACCAACATTTTTCGCAAACCAGTTGGTGACCGCTGAGCTGGATGACTGAGAATCTGTACAGACTGTTATTCTGTTGTTTCCCCACTGAGCAATTCTCTCCTATTGTCTCCAAGGTCAATTCTAAATTCCTTTATGGTGGGTTTATCAGTAACCCGAAGCACTCCGCAACTGTCTAGCCATATTTGCAGCTCGGTGCTCATTTAGAATTCCCTGGGGAGCGTTCAGTCATCATTTCAATGACAGATGGATTCCTCACCTCATTCAGTAAAATATTAAAATACTCCCACTTCTATGCATAGGAAATAGCATCATTCCATGCATGGCAACACGAGTAGCAAGCACCTCCAGAGGTGAGTTTATCACTCAGGCACAGGATCACATATCCATACTCCCAGGATGAAAAGAAATGCAGATGTTACTAGCATACACACAACTGCAGGTAATCCTCGACTTATGACCAGAATTGAACCCAAAATTCATGTTGCTAAATGAGAGATTTCTTAAGTGAGTTTTGTCCCATTTTACCACCTGTCTTGCCACTTATTGTTAAGTGAATACCGTATCTTTTGGAGTATAAGACGCTCCAAAGTATAAGACGCACCTAGCTTTTGGGGAGGAAAACAAGGAAAAAACAATCTGTCTCTGCCTCACAGCCAGTGGTGGGTTCCTACCAGTTTGAACCAGTTTAGCCGAACCAGTAGTGGTTTGGCAGCCTGGGTCGCTGGAACTGGTAGTGACCCAGGCCTGCCACGCATCTGAACTGGTTTTCTGGGTGCCACCATCTTGTTTTTTTTCAACACTGCGCATGCGCAGAACAATTTTTATTACATTGTGCATGTGCGTGCAGCACGTATCAAGCATGCACATGCATGCACACTTGCAGTGGCCCACAAGCAACAGGCAGTAGTGCCTGCCGAAACCTACCCCTGCTTCCAGCAATTTGCCTCCTTGCAGCAAATAGCAAACAGCCTGTTTAGTTTCAGTTTCAGTTTAGCCTGATTAGCAGGGAAAAAAATCTGCCTCTGCCTCCCAGTAATTTGCCTCCTTGAAGCAAACAGTGTGTTTCAGTTTCAATTTCAGCACAGCCTGATTAGCACAAGCAGCTGATTGTCAGTTGGATCAGCCTCCCGACCATCAGCTGTTTCAGGCTGCAGGGATTGCCACAGCCTATTGCCGCCTCCATGAGTCCTATTTTCAGCCTCCACGTGCTCTATTTTCTGCTTCTGTGTGCCCCATTTTGAATTGAATTGAATTTATTATATTTCTATGCCGCCCTTTTCCCAGAAGGGACTCAGGGCGGCTCACAACCCAAGTCAGGGGGGGTATAAGGGATACAAATAGGGGAAAAAAGACATAGACAAATAATACCACAATTTTAAAAACAACTCAACAGGCACACCATTCGAGCGGGGACAGGAACTCATCACCCCAGGCCTGTCGGAACAGCCAGGTTTTAAGGGCTTTGCGGAAAGCCTGGAGGGTGGTGAGGGTCCAAATCTCCACGGGAGCTCGTTCCAGAGGGCCGGAGCAGCCACAGAGAAGGCCCTCCTCCGGGTGGCCGCCAGTCGGCATTGGCCAATGGATGGAATTCGGAGGAGGCCTAATCTGTGGGATCTAATCGGTCTATTGGAGGTAATTGGCAGCAGGCGGTCTCTCAAGTACCCAGGTCCAATACCATGAAGGGCTTTATAAGTGACGACTAGCGCCTTGAAGCGCATCCGAAGACCAATAGGCAGCCAGTGCAGCTCACGGAGGATAGGTGTAACGTGGGTGTACCGAGGTGCACCCACAATCGCTCACGCGGCTGCATTCTGGACAAGCTGAAGTCTCCGAATGCTCTTCAAGGGCAGCCCCATGTAGAGCACATTGCAGTAGTCCATTCTTGAGGTCACAAGGGCACGAGTGACTGTTGTGAGGGCCTCCCGGTTCAGGTAGGGACGCAACTGGTGCACCAGGCGAACCTGGGCAAATGTCCCCCTGGTCACAGCCGACAAGTGGTGTTCAAAAGTCAGCTGTGGGTCCAGGAGGACACCAAAATTGCGAACCCTGTCTGAGGGGCGTACTGTTTGACCCCCCCCCCTAGCCTGAGAGATGGAAAACTTGGCCAATTAGTGGGAGGGAAACACACCAGCCACTCGGTCTTATCCGGATTGAGTGCAAGCTTGTTAACCCCCATCCAGACCCTAACAGCCTCGAGGCACTGACACATCACGTCAACCGCTTCACTGAGTTGGCACGGGGCGGACAGATACAGCTGTGTATCGTCCGCATACTGATGGTATTTTCTGCCCATTCCAGACTGCAGGTATCAGCCACTGAGCCACCGCATCCCTATATTCCTTAGCTAGAATTGGCTTTTTTCCATGCTCAGAAATGTCCTCTTCCTTTTCCTTTCTCTGCCTTTGGTTCAATTGATTGATGCTGCATCTCTCTCTCCTTTAATATTGCTCTACACTCTTTTTTTTTCTTTCCAGAGGATTAAGAAGGAGTGACAGTCACTAATTTTCCATAGCCAAAGTTAAGGGTTGCATCGTAAACCATCTCTATAATAAAAACCAACTTGTAGAAGGATTTAAAGGATAGGTTGGCTGATAATGGGATCGCTTAAGTTGCCATTGAAATATGATTCACCAGCAAGGGGTTATGGAAGCTGTAAAAATGAGCTACTCATAATTTGAAAGTTCTAACTACCCAGCCAAATAAGATAAGAAATAGGAATAGAAAGGTTATCATATATACCATATTTTTCAGAGTATAAGACACTCCAAAGTATAAGATACACCTAGCTTTTAGGGAGGAAGACAAGAAAAAGAAAGTTTGCCTCTGCCTCCCAGCAATTTGCCTCCTTGCAGCAAACGGCGTGTTTCAGCCTCCACACGCCCCATTTTTGGCAGGGTGGGGGGGATTGAAATGGTTTGAAAATGGGGTGCGCGGAGGCCGAAAACAGGGTGCATGGAGGTGGCAATAGGCAATGGCAATCCCTGCAACCTGAAACAGCTGATGGTCAGGAGGCCGATCCAACTGGCAATCAGCTGCTTGTGCTAGTCAAGCTGTGCTGAAACTGAAACCGAAACAGGCTGTTTGATGTTTGTTGCAAGGAGGCAAACTGATGGCAGGCAGAGGCCAAAGGCTGGGGGCCGGCGGGTGAGTGGGACTACATTCGGTGTATAACACGCACCCAAATTTTCACCTTCTTTTAGGGGGAAAAAGTGTGTCTTATACTCTGAAAAAAACGGTAATTGCAGTTGTTAAGTTAGTAACATGGCTGTTAAGTGAACCGGGCTTCCTCATTAGCTATGTTTGGCCTAGGTTCACCTGGTGCAATGCATGGCCCTGAATGCTGGGCAGCAACAACAGAGACCAAAAACTGTCTCCATGCCATGGAAATGTGCATGCTCCGTTAGATATCGGGCATCTCCCTTCTTGACCACATCACAAATGACACAATATTTTGGTGGGGCACCAATTATAGAGAAGATGAGAGAAGGCCAACTCTGATGTGCATCGGGCCTTGCGTGTATACATCAAACGCACTGCCGAATTCTTTAATTTGGAGGCTCGGGAATACACTAGGAAGGAGGAGGAGGAGGGGGGAGAGGAAGAGAAAGGAGGAAGGAGGAAGGAGGAGGAGGAGGAGGAGGAGGAGAAGAAGAAGAAGAAGAAGAAGAAGAAGAAGAAGAAGAAGAAGAAGAAGAAGAAGAAGAAGAAGAAGAAGAGAGTGCATGTGCATGAAGTAAGCAGTCAATGAACTGGTTGTTACACCAGTTGAATCCCACCATTGAGGGCAGGGGTGTCAAATTCGCATCATGGTGGCATCATGTGCCATATCAGGACTTTTTCTCCCTTCACTAAACCAGGCATAGGAGTGGCCAGCGCATGATGCATCAGCCCCGTAGGCCAGGAGTTTGTCAGCCCTGGTATAGGGTCACCTGCTGGAGCAAGGGATTGGACTAGAAGACCTCCAAGGTCCCTTCCAACTCTGCTATTCTGTTATTCCTGACAGTGAGAACAATTAACCAGTGGAACAGATTGCCTTCAAAAGTTATGGGTGCTTCATCCAGTGGTGGGAATCAAATAATTTAACAACCAGTTCTCTGCCCTAATGACCAGCTGGGTAGGCGTGGCTCGGTGGTCATGTGACCATGTGGGTGTGGCCAACTCAACATCACTCACGTCGATGGGCACTTCAGCTAAGCTGTTACAGTGTAATAAGGGTTAATCGGAGAGGCAGTTTCTGTAAGTAGGGCAGTAAAGATTAGGCTAGAAACAACACCAGAATGTTTCCTTCCTGCCTTCCTTACAGGATTAGCCCTGTAAAATGGAGAAAAGCAAAATGAGATTTCTTCCAACAACCGGTTCTCCCAACTGCTTAGAAAGTTAGCAACCAGTTTTCTCGAATAGGTGCGAACCGGCTGAATCCCACCACTAGCTTCACCTCTGGAAGTTTTTAAAGAAGGGACTGGACAACCATTTGTCTGAAATGGTATAGGGCCTCCTGCTTGAGCAGGGGGTCAGACTAGAAGACCTCCAAGGTCCCTTCAAACTCTGTTATTCTGTCTCTTGGGGACCCCCACTAAAATGTCTTGGTGAAGAGCAGGGGGAAGACTATCATTCCCTAAAATCTTATCTCCTTGGCCCCGAACTTCAAAGAAACCAAGAGCGAAGAAAAGATTGTGGTTTTGAAAGGCTGGCCCTTGCTTTGAAGCTCTTAAATCATTCCCCCGCCCCCTGCCCTCCATTATTAAAAGTTCTCCAGCGAGAAGAAGGAAGATTATGAAAGTCTTTGGGTTTAGGCCATAAACAAGGTCAGCCAAGAATCTGTGAATCTTGGGCTTTATTTCCATTTAGATCTCCTGGAGATTGCGGCGTGAAAAGGTCACATAATTTATGAGATAGAACTTGATTTGCATTATCTGCGAAGGTGGGGAACTTAGTTATAAATAATCTAAACAAAGCAACTTGAGCCATGGCAATGAAGCCGGTTTCTCTCTCTCTCTCTCTCTCTCCGAGATCCATTTTAATAGCTTTCATTCATCTGGCTTTTATTTTATTTTTATTTTTGTTTTCTATTCCTCCTGGGAATCCAGCCGGCTAATAAATTATACGCAGGCATTACAAGGCCCACCATTTCAAATTCCCACATATTTCCCCCCCCTTCTTCCTCCTCAGCTGTTCTATCGGGGTACCCAGACTAGCCCTGGGTAATAAGATTTATTTTCCGCCTGCGCCAGGGAGCCAATCTAAAGACAGTGTTAATAGAAAAGGTCGCGGGCTGATAAACTGACATGCCTCAAACATATTATTGTTGTTGTTTTTTGCGGGGACAGAGAGAAATCTGAGGAAAAGGGGATTGTTCCGATTTCCCAGCAGTTAGGGGGCACGGAAGTTAAATGCTACTGAGAGAAGGGAAACGGCAGGGAAATAGGATTGGTTTGGCAAGTAGCTTTTGGATGGAGTGGTGTTGATAATGGTCCTGAACTAAGGGATATTGTTAAGGGCAAATGGACGTTTCTACGAAGGGAGTTGTCGAACGAGGAAGGAAAGGGCTGGCTGTTTGAACGGAGGGGAAATTGAGGGTTGAGGGGTCCTTGGTGCTCTCTGAGCTTGGCTGTTTTCTTGCAGGCGTTTCATTACCCAACTAGATAACATCATCAGTTTATCAGCATTACCCTAGTTGGGTAATGAAACATCTGCAAGAAAACAACCAATCCCAGAGATCAACAAGGACCACACGGTCCTTGTCCTCCTCCTCCACTTCACACACCCATTTCCTTCTAGCTCTGATGATGATACCTAGTTGGGCAATGAAACCTGCAAGAAAACTGCAAAGCTCAGAGAGCACCAAGCACCACCAAGCACCTCCTCCTCCTCCTCCTCCTCCTCCTCCTCCTCCTCCTCCTCCTCCTCCTCCTCCTCCTCCTCTCCATAAACATCACTCCCTTCTAGAATTGATGGTGTTACCTAGTTGGGTAATGAAACATCTTCAAGAAAATAACCAAGCTCAGAGAGCACCAAGGACCCCATCCTCCTCACACACACCCTCCTCCTCCTCCTCCTCCTCCTCCTCCTCCTCCTCCTCCTCCTCTCCATAATCATCACTCCCTTCTAGAATTGATGGTGTTACCTAGTTGGGTAATGAAACATCTGCAAGAAAATTGCAAAGCTCAGAGAGCACCAAGGACCCCATCCTCCTCCTCCTCCTCCTCCTCCTCCTCCTCCTCCTCCTCCTCCTTCTCTTCCTTCTCCTCCTTCTTCTCCTCCTCTCCATAAACATCACTCCCTTCTAGAATTGAAGGTGTTACCTAGTTGGGTAATGAAACATCTTCAAGAAAACAACCAAGCTCAGAGAGCACCAAGGACCCCCTCCTCCTCATCCCCCCCCTCCTCCTCCTCCTCCTCCTCCTCTCCATAATCATCACTCCCTTCCAGAATTGATGGTGTTACCTACCTGGGTAATGAAACATCTGCAAGAAAACTCCAAAGCTCAGAGAACACCAAGGACTCCCACTGTTCAACCCTGAGTTACAATATTATTCTCTTTTACAACAAGCAGTCATTCAATCAATCAGTCAAATAAGACCTCAAGTGAGCATCCATGGATGACATTCTTCTCACCCTTGAGTAACTGTGGCCCACCAAAGTTAAATCCATTTGTTTCATTGCCACGTAGCTTCTACCCATGGGGGGGTGGGGTGGAGGTGGGATGGAAGCAGAAGTTCATTTCTGTAAGCTGCCAACTCCCTGTAAGAACGCGCGTGTCTTTTGACATACATGAAGTCTTAATCAAAATTAAGTAGAACAATTGTCCTCCTGGCAATGTGCTGCTCTCTGAAGCAACAGAGAAGGTGCCTGCTGCATTCACGGGGTGATGAATGTTCAACCCCTGGAAGATTTTCTCCATCCCAACCTTCTCCTTTGCCAATTTTGAGAACCACTGCATAAAATCTATCCCCGTGATTGCGAACCTATGGCAAGTGTGCCACAGGTGGCATGTAGAGCCCTCTCTGTGGGCAGGCGTGCCATTGCCAGCTGCTCTTTTAGTTTCTGGTGCGCACATGTGTGCCAGCCAGCTGGTTTTCACGGGAGACGGAGCACCAGAAAATGGCCTGAAAACAGCCCGAAAAATGGCTGAAAAACAGGCTGTTTCCAGGGCCATTTTTCAGGCTGTATTTAGGCCGTTATTTGGGTCATTTTCGTGCCATTTTCCTGGCCATTTTTAATCACGTTTTCTTCTATTGGTGTACTTTTACTTTTCCAGTTCTGTGCATATGTGATTCTTACTGTTGTTACATCAGGGGTGGTTTCCTGCCAGTTCTAAGCTCTTCTATAGAAGAGGTTCCACAAATCTACAGTGCCGTTTAGAACCGGTTCCAGCTCCCTTCCCCCGCCCGTCCGTACATCATCAAGATGAAGAGCAAGAGGAAGAATTATGGGAGTTGAAGTCCACAAGTCTTAAAGCTGTCAAGTTTGAACACCCCTGGGTTTTTTTCTAAAGGGTTAGGGGTGCAAGGGTCTTGTAACTTGACAGCTTTAAGACTTGCACACTTCAATGCCAGAGTTCCTGAGCCAACATGACTGGAGGAGGAATTCTGGGAGTTGAAGTCCACAAGTCTTAAAGCTGTCAAGTTTGAACACCCCTGGGGTTTTTTTCTAAAGGGTTAGGGGTGCAAGGGTCTTGTAACTTGACAGCTTTAAGACTTGTGTGCTTCAAATGCCAGAGTTCCTGAGTCAACATGACTGGAGGAGGAATTCTGGGTGTTGAAGTCCACAAGTCTTAAAGCTGTCAACTTTGAACACCCCTGGGGTTTTTTTTCTAAAGGGTTAGGGATGCAAGGGTCTTGTAACTTGACAGCTATAAGGCTTGCGTGCTTCAAATGCCAGAGTTTCTGAGCCAACATTTCGGTTGCTAAGCAAGAGAGTTGTTAAGTGAGTTTCACCACATTTTACAAGTGGGCCACGCCCACCCAGTCACATGGCTGGCAAGCTACTCCCAGCCGGTCACATGGCTAGCAAGCCACTTCCACCTGGTCACATGGCCGGCAATCCACTCCCACCTGGTCACATGGCCGGCAAGCCACTCCCACAAAGCAGGCCATGCCTACAGAAGAGGTTCTAAAAAAAATTGAAACCCACCACTGTATTACATGTAGTATTAGAGCTTTGATTTTTTTCTCTCATAATTCCCCATTGTGACTTTGAATGATCACTCAACAAAAGTTGAAGTACTCCATGCATTATGTACAATATCTAAAGAGAGCTCAAACGAGACACCTTTAGGTGATTTCTGAAATATTATTTCTTTAAGGATGTTAAGGCCCACCCTTTTGGCATTCCAGGAACACACGAAGGAAACTGTCAAGGATCTAGACCAGTGTTTCTCAACCTTGGCAACTTGAAGATGTCCGGACTTCAACTCCCAGAATTCCCCAGCCAGCATTTGCTGGCTGGGGAATTCTGGGAGTTGAAGTCCAGACATCTTCAAGTTGCTAAGGTTGAGAAACACTGATCTAGACAAAGACTAAGATGGATTTAATTGAATGTCCTATTTAAATTTAATGAAAATGACACCGGGCATCATTAAACACAAGTATTCATCATTCCATAAATAGCGGTCTTCTTCTGGCTCATTAAAGTTCATAATTTAATACCAACATTTAGCTGGAGGCTGGAAGACAAGACCAAGCTTCCTGTAGATGTCATGTTTTCTAGGTATAAAATTCTTCTGGGCATTTTAGAAGTCAGTTTCAGTATTAAGATTAAGATTAAGATTTAGTTTATTTGTATGCCGCCCTTCTCCGGGAGGGACTCAGGGCGGCGAACAACTCAAAAGGGGAAAAGGGGATACAAACACAATACATGTAATTAAAATACACAAGTGTCATATAGCCATACAAGTCGAGAGTCTAGTATTCCTGGAACTACACAAGACTTTAGCATCCTACTTTCCCCTTTTGGATTTAGTGTCATATCCACTAACCATTTATTCTTTTGTTATTGGGCTGTTTCCATGTTGGCTTGTTGCCGATTTGCATTACCAAGTTGGTTACTTTAGCTGCCCAGAGTCACCTATGTGTGAATTGGACAGCTATGTAACAAAAATAAAAGAATAACAGAGTTGGAAGAGACCTTGGAGGTCTTCTAGTTCAGCCCCCTGCTCAAACAAGAACCCTGTACCACTTCAGATAAGAGATTGTCCAATCTCTTCTTAAAAATTTCCAGTGTTGGAGCATTCACAACTTCTGGAGGGAAGCTGTTCCACTGATTAATTGTTCTCACTGTCAGGAAATTTCTCCTTAGTTCTAAGTTGCTTCTCTCCTTGATTAGTTTCCACCCAATGCTTATTATTCTACTTTCAGGTGCTTTGAAGAATAGGTTGAACCTTCTTCTTTGTGGCAGAACCAGGGGTGAAATCCAGCAGGTTTGGACAGGTTCTGGAGAAGTTTGTGTAGTTCGGAGAACCGGCAAATGCCACCTCTGGCTGGCCCCGGAGTGGAGTGGGAATGGAGATTTTGCAGTATCCTTCCCCTGCCACACCCACCAAGCCACACCCACAGAACCGATAGTAAAAAGATTAGAATTTCACCCCTGGGCAGAACCTCAAAAATTGGAACATGTCTCCTTGGAGGTCTTCCAGTCCAACAGGCTGAAAACCCTATTCAACTTCAAATAAATGATTGTCCAGTCTATTTTTGAAAACTTCCAGTGATGAAGTATCCACACCTTCAATCAATCAGAATAGATTTGGAAGATACCTTCGAGATCATCTAGTCCGGTTCACCGACAAAAGGGCGACCGACAAAACCACACCCGACTGAAACGCGGTGACAAAACCACGAGTTCTAAACCGCGCCGACGAATGAGCACTGAATTGCGCCGACAACAGCGCGGCGACAGAAGCGCGCTGTGAACCTAAACCTAACCCTAACGCTAACCCTAACCCTAAACGTAACACTAACCCTAAACGTAATGCTAACCTTAACCCTAAACGTAACGCTAATCCTAACCCTAAACTTAACTCTAAACGTAACGCTAACCCTAACCCTAACCCTAACCCTAAACCTAACGCTAAACCTAACCCTAAACGTAACGCTAATCCTAACCCTAACCCTAAAACTAACCCTAAAACTAACCCTAAACCTAACCCTTACCTTAACTTATATCGCCCTTAAATCGACCTTCTGTCGACGCGCTGTTGTTGGCGCATTGATGATGTTGCAGTTTTAGCGATGCGGTTTTGTCGGCGCGCTTTTGTCGTGCGCTTTTGTCGGGTCACGATCTAGTCCAACTCGGGGAAACTTGCCCTGGCAAGTCCAAGCGGAACAGCACAGCAGGCAATGGTGTACACGAATGGGGCCAGTGCATGGAACAGGTCGGCGGCGCATTCAAGAAGCGGAGCAACTCCGGTAATTTTTGTGCAAGAAACCTACAGCCACCGCATCTTTCAGCGCAAGTAGCACCTCCAGGTGCACCGAAAAAAAGAGACTGTGGCTTCAGGCATCTCGCAACAAGGGGGGTGGGGGTGAGATGTGGGGTGGCAGGGAGCCCAGTGGCAACAGCTGAGTCCTAGCTTACCTTCCCTGGCAGCCAGTCGCAGGAGGAAGGTAATGACATGTTGTGTGGCGAAGGGAGAGCAGATTTGACAGATTAGGCCAGGCAGTGGTGGGTTTCGAAATTTTTTTAGAACTTTTAGGTGTGGCCTGCTTTGTGGGAGTGGCTTGTCTGCCCTGTCACCTTGGTGGGCGTGGCCAACTTGCAAAATGTGGTGAGACTCCTTAACAATGCTCTTGCTTAGCAACCAAAATGTTGGCTCAGAAACTCTGGCATTTGAAGCACGCAAGTCTCAAAGCTATCAAATTACAAGACCCTTGCACCCCTAACCCTTTAGAAAAAAAAAACCCAGGGGTGTTCAAACTTGACAGCTTTAAGACTTGTGGACTTCAACTCCCAGAATTCCTCCTCCAGTCACGTTGGCTCAGGAACTCTGTCACTGAAGTGTGCAAGTCTTAAAGCTGTCAAGTTACAAGACCCTTGCACCCCTAACCCTTTAGAAAAAAAAACCCAGGGGTGTTCAAACTTGACAGCTTTAAGACTTGTGGACTTCAACTCCCAGAATTCCTCCTCTCGCTCTTCATCTTGATGATGTGCAGACAGGCGGGTGGACGGAGGGAGCTGGAACTGGTTCTAAATGGCACTGTAGATTTGTGGAATCTCTCCGATAGAAGAGGTTAGAACTAGCAGGAACCCACCCCTGAGGCCAGGCCTGGGCAGAAAATAGGTAGAATAGAAATTCATATTTTTTTTCCTACCAGATTCTGTGGGCATAGCTTGGGGGAGGGAGTCATGTGACTGAATGGGTGTGGGCATGAGTGATGTCGAGTTGGCCACGCCCAGAGGTGGGTTGCTGGCAGTTTGGCCCGGATTGGCTGAACCGATAGTAGAAGCGGTTGGAGGCTCCGCCCACCCACCCAGATGCTTCTGTGGGAGCACCAGTGGTGGGATTCAAATAATTTAACAACCGGTTCTCTGCCCTAATGATTTCTTCCAACAACCAGTTCAACAAACTGCTCAGAAACTTAACAACCAATTCTCCCGAAGTGGTGCGAACTGGCTGAATCCCACCACTGGAGGGCACGCCTGAACCGGTATTAAAGAAATTGGCAACCCACCTCTGGCCATGCCCACTCAGTCCTACAGGATCCCCTCCCACCAAGCCACGCCCACAGAACCAGGAGGGATTTTTTATGAATTTCACCACTGTTCCAAAGGCAACTTCTGTTCCTTGGGTTGATTGCTCTCCCTGTCAGAAAATTCCTCTTTATTTCTAGGTTGAATCTCTCCTTGGTCAGTTTCCATCCATTATTCCTTGTCCGGCCTTCAGGTGCTTTGGAGAATAGCTTGATCCCCCCCCTCCTCTCTGTGGCAGCCCCTCAAATATTGGAAGACTGCTCTCCTGTCTCCCCTGGTCCTTCTCTTCCCAAGACTAGCCATGCCCAGTTCCTGCAACCATTCATCATAAGTTTAATCCCCGTAGAAAAGGCATTGGATCTTCCCAATCCCCCCAATCTTTTTACGAAGAGACCCAGAAGAAAAATATGGCCGCTTTCTCCAGTGGGATATTTGTGTGTTTTAAAACAGCCACGTTTTCTCATACTTCCTCACAGGTAGGAATTTCTTTTTTCCCAGGCAGCCTGCAAGAACCACGGGTCTTTCATCTGTGAAATGAAGGGTCTTACAGCTGGAATTGCTTTCCATCCTGGCCCGTCTGTTCGAACAGATTAACTAAGCAAACTAAGCGTTTTCCTTGGCTGTTCTCACAGCTTGTTCCACGTCTGTTTCTCGGCTCCAGTAATCAGAGCAGAGCAGGTTATTAACAGAGCCCTCACCTAGCCTCCCACCCCACACCTCACCCCTTCCAAAACATACCAGAAAGCCACCCATCTAGAAACCAATGAGTTATAGGCAGTGGCCATTAGAAGTTGCAATGGTAATTTAAAAAGGAAGGAAGGAGGGAGGGAGGGAGAAAAAGGGAAGAAGGGAGGGAAAGAAGGAGGAGGGAGAGTGGGAAGGAAGGAGAAAGAGGGAGGGAGGCAAAGGAGGAGGAGGAGGGAGGGAAGGAAAGGAGGAAGGGAGAGGAAGGGAAGGGGGAAGGAGGGAAGAGCAGGAGGGAGGAAAGGAAGGGAGGAGAAAGAGGGAGGAAGGGGAGGAGAAGGGAAGGGTGGGAGGGAGAGTGGGAAGGAAGGAGAAAGAGGGAGGGAGACAAAGAAGGAGGAGGAGGGAGGGAAGGAAAGGAGGAAGGGAGAGGAAGGGAAGGGGGAAGGAGGGAAGAGCAGGAGGGAGGAAAGGAAGGGAGGAAGGAAAGGAAGGAAGGGGGAGGGAGACAGGGAGGAAAGGAAGGGAGGAGAAAGAGGGAGGAAGGGAAGGGAGAAGGGAAGGGTGGGAGGGAGGGAGAGTGGGAAGGAAGGAGAAAGAGGGAGGGAGACAAAGAAGGAGGAGGAGGGAGGGAAGGAAAGGAGGAAGGGAGAGGAAGGGAAGGGGGAGGGAGACAGGGAGGAAAGGAAGGGAGGAGAAAGAGGGAGGAAGGGAAGGGAGAAGGGAAGGGTGAGAGGGAGGGAAAGTGGGAAGGAAGGAGAAAGAGGGAGGGAGACAAAGAAGGAGGAGGAGGGAGGGAAGGAAAGGAGAAAGGGGAGGAAGGGAAGCGAGGGAGAGGAGGGAAGGGCAGGAGGGAGGAAGGGAGGGGGAGAGAGGGAGGGTATAAAAGGAGGAGGGTGAGAGGAAGGCCAAAAACAGTCTGAAAAACACCCAGAAAATAACTTGAAAAATGGCCTGAAAACAGCCAAAAACAGCCATGCACACACCGGTTAACTGGTCTTTAAGTTTCTGGTGCTGCGGCGCATATACATGCATGCACATGCATGCACATTCTGGTTTGGGCACTCGGTGCCGAAACGGTTCACCCTCACTGCTATACAGGATAATAGAAAGGGGGAAAGATGTTCAGGATTGTCCTTCTGTGGGAAGGTTCAACCTTCTTGGCATAATTTTCTACAAGTAGCCACATTTGAAAAAACACCCCTACATTTAGGTAAAGGTAAAGCTTCCCCTCTAACATATATGCTAGTCGTTCCTGACTCTAGAGGGCAGTGCTCATCTCTGTTTCAAAGCCGAAGAGCCAGGGCTGTCCAAAGACGTCTCCGTGGTCATGTGACTAAATGCCAAAGGCGCGCAAAATGCAGTTCCCTTCCCACCAAAGGTGGTTCCTGTTTTTCTACTTGCATTTTTCACCTGCTTTCGAACTGCTAGGTTGGCAGAAACGGGGACAAGTAACGGGAGCTCACTCCGTTACGCGGTGCTAGGGATTCGAACCGCCGAACTGCCAACCTTTCTGATCGACAAGCTTAGTGTCTTAGCCACTGAGCCACCTCATCCCTACATTTAGAAGGATGCAAAACCTGAACCGAAGACCACATTCCTGTCACAAGCATATCGTAGGAGCCAACTGGCATGATGGCTTTTAAGCTTAAAATCCTGGAGCGGATCAATACAATACATCCAATACAATACAATCACTCAGAGGCGACCCTTGTCCTACAAACCATGGTTAGATCTAAAGATCTGCAGAAGAAGACGGTCTGTTCAGGCAGGGCTGTTTGATTCACAAACCAGGACCTTGTTCCCAACTGTGGGATTGTGGAGCTATGATTGGCGTCTCTCCTTGTTTCCCCAGCGGACATCAACCTCCTCTCTTTCCGGCGCAGCCTTCCGAGGAGAGCTTTCATTTGGCTTTTGATGGGTTTCATTTTAACTTCTAAAACTCATTTTTGAGTTCTGTTGCAGAGCCTTCTCTTAAAATAAATCCGAGAAACAAGCCCATTCTGCTCACCACCCAGATCTAAATCGGGAATTTCGGTTGCTAAGCAAGGCAGCTGTTAAGTGAGTCACACACCCAATTTTGCAACCTATTTTGCTACTTTTGTTAAGCAAATCACTGGCGTTGTTAAGTCAAATATGCAGTGGCAGAACGACATGTAATTTCTAAATAGTCTGTTGGGGCAACCTCTCTTAAGGCATTTAAATCCAATACCTGGAGTTCTGCGGTTGTACCAGTGGTGGGATTCAAATAATTTAGCAACCGGTTCTCAACCCTAATGACCAGCTGGGTAGGTGTGGCTCGGTGGTCATGTTACTGGGTGGGCATGGCCAACTGAACGTCACTCACTTTGTGGGTGCTTCGCTTTAGCTGATACAATGCAATGAGGGCTACTTTAAAGAAGAGCCGAGGTGGCGCAGTGGTTAAATGCAGCACTGCAGGCTACTTCAGCTGACTGCAGTTCTGCAGTTCGGCTGTTCAAATCTCACCGGCTCAGGGTTGACTCAGCCTTCCATCCTTCCAAGGTGGGTAAAATGAGGACCCGGATTGTTGTTGGGGGCAATATGCTGACTCTCTAAACCGCTTAGAGAGGGCTGAAAGCCCTATGAAGCGGTATATAAGTCTAACTGCTATTGCTGTTGCTAAGAGGGCAATAAAGGTGAGGCTAGAAACAACACCAGAATGTTTCCTTCCTGCCTTCCTTACTGGATTAGCTCTGGAAAGTGGGAAAAAAACAAAAGGAGATTTCTTCCAACAACCAGTTTTCTGAACCTCTTAGAAAGTTATCAACCGGTTCTCCTGAATAGGTGCGAACCAGCTGAATCCCATCACTGGGTTGTACAATGAGCCAGAACGCACAATTATACAACTAGTCCTTGACTGATGAATACAACTGAGCCCAAAATTTCAGTTGCTAAGTGAAACATACGTTAAGTGATTCCCCCCCCCCCCGTGCTAGGGTCTATTCGTAATTCACAGCCTTTCTCTTTTTTTGGCTGTGGACAGAGATTAGATCCAGCGTGAGCGGAGCTTTTATCTCCAGCCAGTTCTTCTCAGCTGCCTTTTTTGCAGCCCCAGACAGGCGAGCCCCCCCCCCCCAGGACAAAGCAAAGTTGTTTGAAGCTAGGATTAATACGGGCGGGTCCCACCCCTGTGAGATTTATGCTTTTATTACTATCTTAAACACCAGCACCATTTGTCTTAGAGGCTTCTTTGTTTAAACGGACTTCAAAATGGCGATTTCTCCCCGTTGGTGACTGATAGGGGATGTACTTAGCCGGTTTTACCTTCCTGCAGACCGCTCCTTAACAAAATATTTTATTTTTTTTTTGGAAACAGAGGGGAGCGAAAGCGCTGTTTATTTGTTTATTTATAATGGCACCCAGGTCAAAATCGAAGCGTCTCTCTATAAATGTGCCTAAAGAATCTAAAGAATCTATACTGGAATCGCAGCCCTTGTCTCCTACGCCCTCTACTGGAGAATTTTTAACACAGGAATTTTTCTTTCAAATGCTTAATGATTTTAAACAAGAAATTAAGGAATTTGTATTGGAGCTATATGATGATTTAAAGTCTAAAATTGACCAAATGAAGGCGAATACATTTGCAGCCGTGTCTGCCCTGTCAGATTATTCTGCTGAAATAGAGAATAAATTGGAAAGCTTGGAGGAGGCTAATTTTAATTTGACTACTAATATTCAAATATTACAACAAAAAATTAGAGACACTCAAGAACAGCTCGTGATGATAAACTTTAATAAGAAGGCATTCGCAATAAGAGTCAGACGATTCCGCGAAAAGGAGCGAGAGAATCTGAAACAGACCTTTGTTGAAGCCTTCAGCCATGCGGTGGGAAGCCCGGGACTTAACTTTGATTGGCAGATTCGGAAAATCTATCGCCAGAACTCATTGGTAGCAGAACAGCGACAGCTCCCGAGGGACATAATTATATATTTTTCCACAAAAGAATCCAGAAACGCGATTATGCAAAAGTTTCATAATAATAGTCTGCGAGTTGATGACCAGGACTTGATTGTCTTCAAAGAAATACCTTTCCAGATGTTGAGAGCAAGAAGAGACTATGCTTTTTTAACTAAAGAGCTTAGAAATCAACAGATTCAATATAGATGGGAGGCCCCAGCCGGCATTACGGTCACATTTGAGAATCAAAGACTTCGTCTTAACTCTGTTTCGGAGGCTCGAGATTTCTATTACAAGACTTTGAAGGCGGGACTTCCTGATTCACTTGGAAAAGAGGAGAGACAAGCTGAAGGAGAAGGCAAGCAACAGACCACATGGCTGCAAGATGGAGGGGGTAGCCTTTCCTCCCTCGGAGAAGCAGAAAAGCGGAGATCGAGGATTTAGACATTTTAAAATATTTGCCAAAGTTGTGGACTGAATGGGGGTTTGCGACCTCTCTCCGGTAGAAAAAGCGGAACTTATTGGTGGGGTGATACTGATTGTATATATGTAAAATGAATGCGGAATGATTTATGTTGTTTAAATTCTGTTAGAAGGGATTACTTTAAAACAGAAGGTAAACTGATTCTTGTTGAAAGTATTATTTGAATATGTGGAATGATCCATGCTATTTAATTTTTTATTAGAAGGGAAAGCTTGGTGAAATTATTTTGAGTTGGATTTTAAATTAATGTCTGCATAAATTTGATAGTGGTAAATATCAGAGAAGCAAGGGATGAGGGTAAAATGCATGCGGAATGATTTACGTATATTGGTGGCGTGATATTGAATGTATATATGTAAAAGGATGCAAAATGATTTATGTTGTTTAAATTCTGTTAGAAGGGAAAGCTGGACGAGATTATTTTTTAAAACAGGAGGTTAACTGATTCTTGTTGAAAGTATTATTTGAATATGTGGAATGATCCATGCTATTTAATTCTTATTAGAAGGGAAAGTTTGGTGAAATTATTTTGAGCTAGATCTTAAACTAATGTCTGCATAAATTTGATAGTGGTAAATATCAGACAAGCAAGGGATGAGGGTAAAAGGCATGCGGAATGATTTACGTTGTTTAAATCCTATTAGAAGGGAAAGCCGGTCGGGATCATCTTAAGATAGAATGTAAACTGATTTTTGTGTAAAGTAATACTTGATTCACGCTGCTTAAATTTTACTAAGAAGGGAAAGTTTGGTTAGATTATTTTGAATTACTGTTTGAAAATAAGGTTAAGAAAGATTATTTACGCTGTTTAAATCCTATTAGAAGGGAAAGTTTGATTATTCTTCTGTAAAGTAATATTTGAATATGTGGAATGATCCACGCTGCTTAAATTTTACTAGAAGGGATTATTTTTGAGCTAGATTGTATATTGATGTCTATACAAATTTGTACAAATGTTTATCTGAATACAAGGTTAAGGAAGAGGAACGGGAGAGTCTACAGGAGGTTGGGGTAAATAACAAAGAAGTAAGAGACGAGAATAAAATATAGATAGAATGACTTACACTATTTAAGCATAGATAAAGATGGGGGGCTGAGCTTAACACAAAGAGTTCTTTTTCTTTTTTTTCTTTTTCCTTTTTTCTTTTTTCTTTTCTTTCTTTTTTCTTGTTTTTCTTTCCTTTAATATATTACTTTTATTTTTAATCCATACGAACACAAGATACTTTAGATAGAAGGCAGTGCCAGGTGTGGGCCCCGGGAAGTCGGGAGGATTAGGGATGGGGATTTATGGGGGGTGGGTGGGTGGGTGTTAACATAGTCTCAATAAGAACAAGAATGCACTTATATACGGTTGTTGTTTTTTTCCTTTTTTTTTCTCTTTTCTTTCTTTATATTTTTTTTCCTTGGTTTATTTTACTTTTTATCAGATTAAACAACACTTGAATAAAGGCATACACCAAGGAGGAAGGTAGAGGGAAAGAAGAGGGAGGAGTAAGGAAGGAGTAAGGGGAATGTAAGGAGGGCGTGTTGGGAGTAAGGGGAGAAGGAAGGTTTGAGGGGAAAGGGAAGTAGGAGGGGAGTGTTAGAGGGAGGAAAGGAAAGTTGGAGGGGGTAGATGGGGTGTATGGAGGATGGAAGTGTCAGGTGGGGTTGTGAATGATGAGTTGTGTTTTCTTTTTTATTTTTATTTTTTTATTTTATTTTTTTCTTATAGCAAATACCCTGTATATAAGTGATTGTAAAATGGAATGTGAAAATGAATAAAATATATTTAAAAAAAAAAAAAAGTGACACCCCCCCCCAGACACACACACACTTTAGGACTTGCTACAGTGGCTACATCCCCATGGCCGCATGATCAAAATTGGCCACGGGCTCGTATTTATGACGGTTGCAATGTCCCCAGGGTCACGTGACCTTTCTTGCCACCATAGTTAAAGAGAACCACTGCAGTTGGTAAGTTAGTAACAGGGTTGCTAAGTGAATCTGGTTATCCCATCAACTTCGCTTGTCATAAGGTCACAAAAGGGGATCACGTGGCCCCAGACCCTGCAACCGTCATAAATATGGGTCAGTTGCCAAGCGTCTGAATTTTGATTATGTGACCATGGGAACACTGCAATGGTCATAAGTGGGAAAAATAGTCATAAATCACTTTTTTTAGTGATCTCTCTATCATCTGTCTGTCTATCTATCTATCTATCTATCTATCTATCTATCTATCTATCTATCTATCTATCTATCATCTATCATCTGTCTGTCTATCTGCCTGTCTATCTATCTATCATCTATTTATCTCTATCATCTGTCTGTCTATCTATCTGTCTGTCTATCTATCATCTATCTATCATCTATCATCTGTCTGTCTATCTGTCTGTCTATCTATCTATCATCTATCTATCATCTATCATCTATATCATTTATCATCTATCTATCATCTATCATCTGTCTGTCTACCTATCATCTATCTGTCTGTCTGTCTGTCTGTCTGTCTATCTATCTATCTATCTATCTATCTATCTATCTATCTATCTATCTATCTGTCTATCTGTCTGTGTCTGTCTATCTATCTAGCATCTATCTATCATCTATCTAGCATCTATCATCTCTATCTATCTATCTATCTATCTATCATCTATCTATCATCTATCATCTGTCTATCTGTCTGTCTATCTATCTATCATCTATCTATCTCTGTCTATCCGTCTGTGTCTGTCTGTCTGTCTATCTATCTATCATCTCTAGGTAGCTCTCTGTTTGTTTGTCTGTCTGTCTGTCTATCTATCTATCTATCTATCTATCTATCTATCTATCTATCTATCTATCTATCTATCTATCATCTATTTATCATCTATCATCTATGTCTATCTATCTGTCTGTCTATCTATCATCTATCTATCATCTATCATCTGTCTGTCTATCTGTGTCTATCTGTCTGTCTATCTGTCTGTCTGTCTATCATCTATCGATCTATCTATATCTATCTATCTGTCTGTTTCTGTCTATCTGTCATCTATCTATCGTCTATCTATCTATCTATCTATCTATCTATCTATCTATCTATCTATCTATCCATCCATCCATCCATCCATCCATCCATCCATCCATCCATCCATCCATCCATCCAGTCCTACCTACCTACCTTCATGTATACGAATATGTCAGTCCAGGGTTTAATTCTTAGGTCTTGTCCTTCTTCCTTTTCTGACCAATATCATTTTGGCTCTTCTTTCCCCAGCCTTGAGACTAAACTCCCCTTTTACCATTTGCTCATTTCTAAATTCATACAGTACCTCAGACAGGAGCAGGGAAATCCTTCTCGCCAACCTGCTGCTTTCTGATGTTTTTATCAACATCTGCGCTTCCCAGCACCTCCATTTTGATCTCAATCTGTTGTGCGTTCTCAAAGGGAGAAAACAAAATACGCATGACTTTGAAGGAAGTTCAGATTCCCGCTGCCTGACGAGATAAAATGGACTGTGGATTTGTGCATTGTGGAATAATCGTTGCAGGTTTTTTTCCCCCCTTTGATTTCTGGGGGAGAATTGTTTTTGCTTGTTCTTACTCAACTGGGAAAGTTGAACGTTGGCTTTGAAATGTTATTTCAAAGAGGAAGAGAAAATTTTTTACAAGTGGTATGTGATGTGCTGCTCTGATTTAAATCTGAGGTGGCCAAGAAGTGAGTGAATATCCTGTCATTCATTCCACAGTCTTCTTTCCAAGAGATTGGAGACTTCCTGGCTTCCTTTCACATCCATGAACTCCTAAGGGAAGTCATCAGGATGTAGACCTTCCCATATATATTTTTTTCAGACTAGGGAGTGTAGTCAAACCAATGAGTCTTCTAAGCAAGATCTGCAGCAGAACCTCTCACCATCTCAAACAGTGAATGAAGCTCAACAATTTCTCCCAAAGAAATTCATCCAGTCCCTTCTAGCATGGATGATGAGACACAGTTGGGTTATGAAACCTCTTCTAGAAAACATCCAAGCTGAGAGAGCCCCAAGGGTCCCATAGTTATTGTCCTCCTCCTCTTTGGAAACCTTACTCCCTTCTAGCACTGATAATGTTAACTAGTTGGGTCATGAAACATCTGCAAGAAAACAACCAAACTCAGAGAGCACCAAATATCCCATAGTCATTGTCTTCCTCTTCCTCCTCTCATAATATAATGTCTAGATAATGTCTAATTGGGTCATGAAACATCTGCAAGAAAACAGCCAAGCTCAGAGAACACCAAGGATCCCATAGCCATTGTCTTCCTCCTCCTCCTCCTCCTCCTCCTCCTCCTCCTCCTCCTCCTCCTCCTCCAAACCCACTCCCTTCTAGCACTAATGCAATGTCTAGATAATCTCTAGTTGGGTCATGAAACATCTGCAAGAAAACAGCCAAGCTCAGAGAACACCAAGGATCCCATAGTCATTGTCTTCCTCCTCCTCCTCCTCCTCCTCCTCCTCCTCCTCCTCCTCCTCCTCCTCCTCCTCCTCCTCCTCCTCCTCCTCCTCCTCTTTGCAAAACCTACTCCCTTCTAGTACTGATAATATAATGTCTAGATAATGTCTAGTTCGGTCATGAAACATCTGGAAGAAAGCAACCAAGCTCAGAGAGCACCAAGGACCACATAGTTTAACCGTAAAATACCATTATTCTCTCCTATTGGTGATCATTGTCTACAAGCTCTCTTGTTATTATTGAACAGTGTAGTACATTGGCTAAATTGAAGCAAAAAAGACTTAGTGGTTCATCAATTCTGCCCTTTGAGGGTTTTTTATTTATTTTATTTTAATTTTTATCAGATGATGGACATGGATTTACCTCAGCATGTTTAAACTCAGTTACTGAAGACTGACTCTCTACCTCTGTTGGAAATTGGTCCCAAGCTCCCACTACTCTCTCTGTGAAGTGATACCTTCTAGCACGACTTTTGAACTTCCCTATCAATTTGAGGTTAGGCCTCCTTTTCTTCATTTTGGTTTTATATTGAAAATGCTGCCTTCTAGAAAATGTTTCATGTCCTTAATGTGTTTAAAGGTGTCAGGGTGTGAATTAGGTTCTAAGAAGGCAGTATTTTCAATATTAATAAACCCCTTTCTTATTTTCTATTTAAACAATGCATTTATATAAAGAAATAAATTCCACAGTCTGTCTCTCTGTCTCCCCCCCTCTCTCTCTCCCTCCCTTTTCTCTGTCTGTGTGTGTGTGTGTGTGTGTGTGTGTGTTTGTGTGTCTGTTTCTCTCTTTCTCTGTGTTTCTGTCTCATTCTCTCTCTCTCTCTCTCCCTTTCTCTTTGTGTCTGTCTCTCTTTCTCTGTCTCTGTCTCACTTTCTCTCTCTCTCTCTGTCTGTTTCTTTCTCACTCTCTCTTACTCTGTTCCTCTGTCTCTCTGTGTGTGTCTTTCTGTGTCTCTCTCTCTTTGTCTCTATCTATATCTGTGTTTCTGTCTCACTTTCTCTCTCTGTCTCTCTCTCCCTTTCTGTCTGTCTGTCTGTCTGTCTCTCTCTCTCTCTCTCTCTCTGTGTGTGTGTCTGCCTCTCTCTTTCTCTCTGTGTCTTTCTCTCCCTTTCTCTCTCTCTCTCTGTCTCTCTTTCTCACTCTCTCTCACTCTGTCCCTCTGTGTGTGTGTGTGTGTGTGTGTGTGTCTTTCTCTCTGTGTTTCTCTCTCCCTTTCTCTCTGTCTGACTCTGTCTCTCTCTGTGTCTTTCTCTCTCTGTCTCTTTCTCTCTCTCTCTCTCCCTCCCTCCCTCCCTCCCCCCCTCTCTCTTTGTGTCTCATATTCGTATTTGTTCAGTTTCTGGCTGGTGGATTTCAGTCTCTGCCTTCTCAATCTTCTGCCTCCCTCGCGGAGCAAGTCTGCACGAGGGAGCTTCAGCGTGGTTTTTTTCTGCATGTCCTTCACCTCAGCAATCACTTCTTTGTATTCATCGTTGCTCTCCATAATATCCTAGGATGTTTTGACATACCTTAAAAATCCATTTTTGTCAAAAAAAAAAAAAAAAACCCACACCAGCTTTTTTCCATATGCTCAGTGTTCTGAAAACACAGTGGCCATGTTCATGATTAGGGGACTGGAAAATAAAATCTACTAAGAATGGTTGTAAGAATTGGGTGTTTAGTTTAATAAAAAGGAGGACTAGGGGTGACATAACAGCAGAGGTCTTCCAATATTGAAGAGGCAACCACAAAGAAGGAGGGTCAACCGATTCCCCAAAGTAGCTGAAGGCAGGCGAAGAAACAATGGATGGGAACTAATCAAGGAGAGAAGCAACCTAGAACTAAGGAGAAATTTCCTGACAGTTGGAACAATTAATCAGTGGAACAACTTGCCTCCAGAAGTTGCGAATGCTCCAACACTGGAGGTTTTTTAAAAAAACAGAGAGGACAACTATTTGTCTGAAATGGTATAAGGTTTCCTGCTTGAGCAGGGGGTTGGACTAGAAGATCTCCAAGGTCCCTTCCAATTCTGTTATTCGGTTACACTTTCTTTCTTTTTAACCCCATTCCAAGTTTTAAAATAAAATAAAATCAGTTTTCTACTGACTGTAGCTGCCAGCATGTAACTGCAAAAGTTGTGTAAATTTATGCCTGCAAGATTTACCGAAGCATTCAGATTGCGGGCGAGAGTAATGGCAACTATATATTTTTTTATTGGTTTCTCTGGCATCCAGGGCTGTAACATTGATCACGCGGCAATATTCCGGCATTCATAGAGATGTCAAATGTAATTCCATCAGAAGGACCATTAGAATAAATGCCTGTTAAATTATAATGGAATTAATGCCGGAATTAGATATTACAGGAACGTTATTATCAAAAGCTGGCCAGGTGATTGATGTGCGATTCAAATGAGAATACCAAAAGGAATTAAAGTCAGCCCTGATTAATCCGAAAGAGTTTGCAAGCTTCCATTTTTATACAGATTGAAACCCGTTATCCTGCTGATAAATCAGCAAGGGTGGTCAGCTGAGCCATACAGCGGAGGAAGGCTTACCAGATAGCCTTGTAGGGTTTATGCAAAAGTGTCTCGCAGCAATTTTCTGAGCGGTAAAACAGACTAGAAATATGCTCCCACACTCCACCGAGCATGTTCAGTGAGGTGGAAACTATCCTCCTCTTCCAGAGCCCTTTTATTAACCCTTTGGAGGACAAACCAGCTCCAGAAATGTGAAAGAGCAGGTATTAGAAGACCAAACAATAAGGTCCTTCCAAAATGGAGGTCTTCTAGTCCAGCCCTCTGCTCAAACAGGAGATCCTATAATGATGCAGCACGGGGTACACAAGTGAACCCCCCAATACTTAATCAGGTTAGGTGATTCTAACAGGCTAAATATTCTAATTCTAAAATGCTTAATGTCAGAAAGAAATCACAGTACTCTCTGCCTTACAAAAGGGAGTTCCTTATTTGCTCCTTGCTCTCCAAAATAGGGGAACTTAGAATGTACGCTTCTGGCAAACAGGAAATCTGGGTGGGCAGTAAACCACAAACATTAATCATAGACGCATGCGACATTGTGACAGTCTAAATGTCAACTTAGGACTCAGCAAGATTTTAACTTGTAATCAGCGATATTTTAGCAATAGTGACCCAATATGTTAGCAATACTTTAGCAATCTTCCCGTCAGCTTCATGAGGAACCAAGATTCACTTCCCTATTATATTCACTTCCCTATTATATTTTGGGGATCTTATGAGAATCATGTATTTGTAACTTTCCCAGAATATTTGTAACTTTCCCGAAATGTCCTTTACTGACCTAAGTAAGAAGTTTATGACCTTAAAAATGTATATGCCTTGTGTGACGTCTGTCTGATTTGTAATGATCAATTAGAAAGTATAAAATCTCTGCCAAGGGATACCTCAGACAGTTCAGTTTGATGCCAATCAGACTGGGCTCTTGAACGCGTTCAAATAAAACCCGTCTTCTCTTGGAAACTCGTGGTGTTGGCTCCTATTTTGACGTAAGTAAAGGGCAGATCTTAATTTTGCTGCTATAATACCAGTGATGGAGAATCTTTTTTGCGCATGCTTGCATGCCCACCCACATAATTTAATGCCCCCCCTGCATTGTGCCCTCTGTGCATGCACGTGTGACACACACACACACCATGCTGCCCCGTGCATGCGCACAAGGCTTTCTTGGAGCCTGGGGAGCAGTGGTGGGTTTCAAAAATTGTTGGAACCTACTCTCCGTTTTTCCAAGCAGCCTCCATGTCTCCAGTGTCTTTTTCCCCGTGGCACGACAAAACCACGGTCCACTAAAGCGCGCCCGATTAAAGCGCGTACCTGACGTCATCAGCAGCACGACAAATACGACCGCGGAGAAAAAAGGGCGCTTTAAAAAGCGCTTTTAAAGCAAGCCGATTCACGTAAAGGTAAGGGTTAGGTTTAGGGTTAGGGTTAGGGTTAGGTTAAGGGTTAGGGTTAGGTTTAGGGTTAGGTTAAGCGTTAGGGTTAGGGTTAGGGTTAGGGTTAGGTTAAGGGTTAGGTTTAGGGTTAGGGTTAGGGTTAGGGTTAGGTTAAGGGTTAGTGTTAGGTTTAGCGTTAGGTTAAGGGTTAGGGTTAGGGTTAGGGTTAGGGTTAGGGTTAGGGTTAGGGTTAGGGTTAGGGTTAGGGTTAGGGTTAGGGTTAGGGTTAGGGTTAGGTTAAGGGTTAGGGTTAGGGTTAGGGTTAGGTTAAGGGTTAGCGTTAGGTTTAGCGTTAGGTTAAGGGTTAGGGTTAGGGTTAGGGTTAGGGTTAGGGTTAGGGTTAGGGTTAGGTTAAGGGTTAGGTTTAGGGTTAGGTTAAGGTTTAGGTTTAGGGTTAGGTTTAGGGTTAGGTTTCGGGCGGTTAGGTTTAGGTTTACACGTTAATTTTAGCTTTACCGCTCACAGCGTGCTTTTTTCGTCGCGCTGTGATGACGTCAGGTACGCGGTTTCGTCGAGCGCGCTTTAGTCTACCGCAGTTTTGTGGTGGAACCCTTTTTCCCCACTTGGAGCTGAACCCAGAAGGACATTTCTTCCAACACTATCATCTGAGCTTTCCTCATCCTCTAGGACTGGCCCATGTTCCTCCTCCACCGCTTCATTGTCCGACTCTGCCGCCAGCTCTGCTGGCCACCGGCGGGCCACAACACCTTGATTAGTTTCCATCCATGGCTTCTTCTCCTGCCCTCAGGTGCCTTGGAGAACAGGTTGACCCACTCTTCTTTGTGGCAGCCCCTGAGATATAAGAACACCGCTGTCATATCACACCTACTCCTCCTTTTCATTATGCTTAACCTTTTCTCCACCTACTTGGGAACGTGGCAGCAAACCATCCGGCTTCCGTCTACACAACTTATCCACAATCCCGAGGGAAAGGTTGCACACCAGCATGCAAGAAACAATAACAACATTACTGATTGTACAGTTATAGAGACTGACTTGACTTTGCATTTAATAAGCGCAGCAAGACTGTTGGTGGCGCAATACTGGAAGAAGGAAGATTTGCCTACTATTCAAGAATGGACATTAAAAGTAACAAACCTAGCAGAGATGGCTAAAATATCAGCATATCTCAAGGACCATTCCAATGAGAGATATAAATTGGAGTGGAGAAAATGGATTGACTGTACTCAAAATAAATATTGGACTAAGAAATTCCAGATAGTTTATCACTGAAGAAACAAGGAATGATATAATCTGTTTAAAGTTAGCCTAGCAAAGAGGAGTTAAAGCTCAAATGAAAGATGATACTAACTTTTTTTTAAAGTTTATCTTAGAATATCTTTGTTAAAGATTTATACCCTGCATTGGTTCTGGGAAGTGGGGGGGGGGAGGTTTGGGGGGATTGGGTGGGGAGAGTAGGGGGAGGGAGGTAAATATTTGTAAAAGTTTTGTTTTCAAAAATTTTCAATTAAAAAAAGAAGAAACAATAACAACATTACTTACCCCAGGGTTTTAATTGAAGCATTTCTCTTCGCTGCTTAGTCTTTTGATAATCCTATTAGCCTGTACGTTTTAATTTATCTGTGGATGGATTAGATTATTATTATTATTATTTTAAAAAAGCAATGCTTTTATTTTTCTATGCTCGGCTGAATATACACTGGCTTTTCCCCTCCTTCGTGGCAGTAATGAAAGGGTGCATACAAATACAAGCAAAATAAAAAAACAAATAAATAAGCAGAACGTTGCCAACTTCGCATCACCCTCCGTCTCTCCCCAGCAGATGTGAGACACAATGACCTCTGCAAAACACACATTATTTTGCTTTCTGTTCGTTTCATCTGATTTTCTTTTTTTGGAAGCAATTGGGGGTGAGTGGGCGGGAGATTATTTGGTGATGGTCCCATTCTGTTTATTTACCTCTCTGATTGCAGCCCAATGTGGTTTGGCGATGACAGGCAGCTCGATACATTTCCCTAAATAAATAAATTAAACAAGCCACCGGGATAGGATGTCTTATCAATATTTCATACCTCTGTGCGGCTTTCAACCTCTTTGTTTGTATGATAGCGGCTCTGTAAACAACTAGGTGGAGCCAGGTGTAGTGCAGAAGTTGACCATCCGGGAGTGAGCCAACGAAACGTATTTCCAGGCTGTTCTCTTTATTCGGTTTTTATCCTCTTTCTTCTTGAAATGTGTGTCTTTCTTCAAGCACATTCCAGCAACAAGAAAGTACGGGTGTTCCTCTGCTTACAGCCACAATTAGGCCCATTATTAAGTGAGACAGTTAAGTGAATTTTGTCCCATCTTACAATCTTTCTTGGCATAGTTGTTAAATGAATCCCTATAGTTGTTAGTAATATCGTTGTTAAGTGAAGATGGCTTCTCTACATTGACTTCTCAGAAGATTGCAAAAGGTAGGAGCCGAGGTGGCGCAGTGGTTAAATGCAGCACTGCAGGCTACTTCAGCTGACTGCAGTTCTGCAGTACGGCTGTTCAAATCTCACCGGCTCAGGGTTGACTCAGCCTTCCATCCTTCCGAGGTGGATAAAAGGAGGACCCAGATTGTTGTTGGGGGCAATATGCTGACTCTGTAAACCGCTTAGAGAGGGCTGAAAGCCCTATGAAGCGGTATATAAGTTTAACTGCTATTGCTTTTTTTTTTTTTGGTGCTGCCTCCTCATCCCCAGAAAAATCAGCATCCTTAATCTCCCCATCTTCAGAGACAGGGGGCTGGCTACAGTGGGATCTAGCTGGTGACAAGGGCTTCTGCATTGGTTGGGCTGGCAGTGATGTAGAATAGGCCATTGGTGGGACTGGTAGTGATGTAGAATAGGTCACAGGAGGCACTCGTGTCTTATTGATATTTTATACATCTGCATGACTTTAAACCTCTTTGTTTGTCTGATAGGGGCCTTTTTAAAAAAAATAAGGATGTTGAGACTTTGGAAAGAGTGCAGACAAGAGCAGCAAAGATGATCAGGGGACTGGAGGCTAAAGCATACTGTATAAAGAATGGTTGCTGGAAGTGGATATATCTGTTGTTGTTAGTTGCGAAGTTGTGTCCACCATGGCTCCATGGACAATGTTCCTCCAGGCCTTCATGTCCTCTACCATCCTCTGGAGTCCATTCAAGCTCAAGGTATGTCCAGTCTGATGAAAAGAAGGACTAGGAGAGACACAATAGCATGTTCCAATATCTCAGGGGTTGCCCCAAAGAAGAGGGAGTCAAGCTATTCTCCAAGGCACCTGAGGGCAGGACAAGAAGCAATGGGTGGAAACTAATCAAGGAGAGAAGCAACTTAGAACAGAGGAGAAATTTCCTGACAGTTACAACAATTAATCAGTGGAACAGAAGTTGCCTCCAGAGGTTGTGAATGCCCCAACACTGGAAGTCTTTAAGAAGATTTTTGGAGCCATTTGTCTGGAACGGTATAGGGTTTCCTGCCTAGGCAGGGGGTTGGACTAGAAGACCTCCAAGGTCCCTTCCAACTCTTCTATTGAATTGTATTGTCTTCAAAGAAAAAACAGAAAGTCCAGTTGTCTCTTGAAACTGCATCTTTGGGACATAAATGTATTGATTGAGTGTAAGGGTAAAAATCATCAACCTGTGTTTAGCTCCCTCCAATGCAGTGTTGGGATTCAATTTTTTTACTACCAGTTCTGTGGGCCTGGCTTGGTGGGCCCACTCCAAGGGAAGGTTACTGCAAAATCCTCATTCCCTCCCAATCAGCTGGGATGCAGGAGGCAGAGAATAGATGGGGGCAGGGTTACTTAGAGGTGGTAGTTCTCCGAACTACTCAAAATTTCCACTACCGGTTCTCCAGAATTGGTTAGAACCTGCTGAATACCACCTCTGCTCCAGCGCCCAGATAACCTGTCACATCAATTTACCTTCTAAAATTAATCTTGAAGGAGCTGCTGTGTGCTGCAAAAGGTCACTGAAAAATGACTGATGACTCACATGGGGTGGGATCTTGGACTTTTCAGCCTTCAAGTTGCTTCATGGAAAAATGAGATAATGGGTCATAAATAACCTCTAAGCTGTCTGGAGGCTCCACCCTGGAGGAAGATCAGTCATGAAGGAAATACACCTTGGAAAGTAGCTTGTCCATCCACATCAAGGAGGGAGAGAGCTTCTTCTAGATACTTTTCTCAACAGAATCAGAAAACTGTTTCCATCAATGTAGCCAGGATAAAGAATGCACAATGTGACCGGCATTCTTAACAGAATAACAGAGTTTGAAGGGACCATAGAGGTATTTCCTGCTCAGGCAGGAAACCCTATAACCATGATGGCGAAATGTTGTGGCCCAGCAGGAGCCGTTGGAGCTACCACCAGACTCCGACAGCGAGGGGCCCTATGAGTCAGCCCTGGAGGATGTGGAGGACCCTGAACAGGTTTCCGACTCCGAGCAGGGCGCAGAGTGACTGGTTGGCCACCAGGTGGCTCCTGTGCCTTGGACCAGTGGGGAGGTGTCAGCTCTATTGAATAATTAGGAAAGAAAACCACGAGACTCCATTGATAGAAATCAAGTGTACTTTTACTAATTATAAATGATCAGAAGCGTAGCAAAGCGAAGACTGATTATTTAGGCGCGAAAGCAAATGATATATAGAATAACACATTCCCCACCCCTTGGCATCCCAGTTACAGCCCAATCATTATTCTCCCAAGTGTCAGGTGCGAGATAACTTCGAAAGGCATCACCAAGATGGAATATCGGTGCCGTTGGCCTTGGCGGGAAACCTCCTCCACATGCACAGTAAGACAGGCAGCAGAAACTCCAGAATCTTCCTCCAGCACAATTAGTATTCCCCTCCCAAATACCATGCCCCCCCTCCCTGTTTCAATGGCAGCCGAAGCAGCAGCAAAGCAGAGGCTGACAGGAGGAGACAAGGGAGAGTGATCCAGAAACCAGCAGTGAGTTGTTCCTGGATGCACGCCATCGAAGAGCTACTCAGCGTCAAGAACAATTATGCAATTACAGGAGGTAATTGCACTCAGCTGGTGGTCATTAGGCTCCTCTCCAGACTATAAAAAAGACTGCTTGTGACACGCCCCTCTTGCAGAAGTCAACGCATTGACTAAAGAGAACGTAACTAACTTGGCAGGCTGGATTGCTGTCAAGGTTTGTCTGAATTGCTGCCAACATTTGTCGGACTTGCTGCCAAGATCCTTATCTGTTTATTTGCTTGGCTTTCAGCCACCCAGATTCTGGTCTTGTTATTAAAGGACATTCTAATTAAGCTTGTCTCGGCTTTCGTTACTGGACGGAGGAGGGGGTCAGAACACGAACCTATGGCATACATGCCAGGGTTGGCATGCAAAGCCCTCTCTGTGGGCATGCATGCCATTGCCATGTGCCAGAGTGCCAGATAACAGCACAGAAAATGGCCAAAACCCAGCTGTTTTTTTGGGTTGTTTGAGAATATTTTGCGGGCAAATTTCAGGTCATTTTCAGGTTGTTTTTTGGGCCATTTTCTCTAAAGCACCTGAGGCCAGGACAAGAATCAATGGGTGGAAACTAATCAAGGAGAGAAGCAAGTCAGAACTCAGGAGAAATTTCCTGACAGTCAGAACAATTACTGTATTTTTCAGAGTATAACACATATTTTTTCCCCTCAAAAAAGAGGCTGAAAATCTGGGGGCGTCTTATACACTGAATACAGCAATTTTTTGCCTCCTGAAACCCCACCTCCTTTGCAAAAATGGCAATGCATAGCCTTTAGGAGGCTTCCGGATTGCTCCTGGGGGCTGGGGAGGGAAGAAATGAGCAAAAAATGGGCCGATTTGGGGGGAGGCCTATAAAGTGCAAAACTTTTTTTTAAATTTGCCTCTTCAAAATCTCGGTGCGTCTTATACTCCAGTGTGTCTTATACTCCAAAAAGTATGGTAACCAGTGGAACAATTTGCCTCCAGAAGTTGTGGATGCTCCAACACTGGGAGTTAAGAAGATATTGGATAACCATTTGTCTGAAGTAGTGTAGGGTTTCCTGCCTGAGCAGGGAGTTGAAGTAGAAGTCCCCCAACTCTGTTATTCTATTCTATTCTATTCCATTCCATTCCATTCCATTCTAAATGAAAACCTCCTGTCAGTTGAGCAGAACTCTAAAGGAAATCCCTTTTGTCTTCTTCCCTTCTCCCTACTTCTGAGTTTTTCCTCGCCTTCTTGCTTAAGAGGGGACAATTCTGCGATCCAGATGGTTCCAATTTTTCCATGACCCAACTTCAGAAATTCCAATCCAACTTGAAGTGGGTTGGCGATGGGCTAGGTTGATACCTAATCAAGATTATGGGCACCAGAGATGGGTTTCCCATAATTTTATCACCGGTTCACCCCACACCGAACACATGAATGTGCATAGCTTGCATGCATGCGCGTGGCTTAGAAAAATAAGGCATAAATAGAACGGCATAGCACCTAGGCCAGTGGTGGGATTCAGCCAGTTCTCACCTATTCGGGAGAACCAGTTCGTAACTTTCTAAGCAGTTGGGAGAATCGGTTGTTGGAAGAAAACTCATTTTGTTTTTCCCCCACTTTACAGGGCTAATCCTGTAAGGGAGGCAGGAAGGAAACATTCTAATATTTCTAGCCTAATCTTTATTGCCCTGTTTACAGAAACTGTCTATCCGGTTAACCCTTATTACATTGTCACAGCTAAGGCAAAGCATCCATCGACGTGAGTGACATTGAGTTGGCCACGCCTACCCAGTCACATGACCACCAAGCCATGCCTACCCAGCTGGTCATTAGGGCAGAGAACCGGTTGTTAAATTATTTGAATCCCACCACTGACCTAGGCATGTGGGTGGTGGGCCCAACCCCATCTGCAGGTCGCCAGTACCGGTTCACTAGAACCAGTCCGAACCGACTGAATACTACCACTGATAGACACTTTTATAGCAATAGCAATAGCAGTTTATTTATTTGTTTGTTTATTTATTTATTTATTTATTTATTAGACTTATATACCGCTTCATAGGGCTTTCAGCCCTCTCTAAGCGGTTTACAGAGTCAGCATATCACCCCCCACAGTCTGGGTCCTCATTTCACCCACCTCGGAAGGATGGAAGGCTGAGTCAACCTTGAGCCGGTAATAGCAATAGCAGTAGACTTATATACCGCTTCATAGGCCTTTCAGGCCTCTCTAAGCGGTTTACAGAGAGTCAGCATATTGCCCCCAACAATCTGGGTCCTCATTTTACCCACCTCGGAAGGATGGAAGGCTGAGTCAACCCTGAGCCGGTGAGATTTGAACCGCTGACCTGCTGATCTAGCAGTAGCCTGCAGTGCTGCATTTAACCACTGCGCCACCTTGGCTCTTAGTGAGAGATTAGAACCGCTGAACTGCAGATAACAGTCAGCTGAAGTGGCCTGCAGTACTGCACCCTAACCACTGCGCCACCTCGGCTCTATAAATTAGCTAAGACCCCCCCCCCCCGCACCTGGGAGTCTGACAACCAATCAGAATACATTTCTTACAACAGGAACAGGAAACAGAGAGGAGGGGCCAAACAGAGAGTATAAACAACCCAGGAACTCTCAGCAAGTCCCTTTCTCCCTTTTTTTCTTCTTCACCCAACATCTGGAAGGATGTGATTCCCCCCCCCTTTTCTGTTCAGGAGCTCAAGCCATGTGATCTTGTCCACCATTAAACCATCTTTCCAAGCAGCTTCCATGTTTCCAGTGACTTTTTCCCCACTTGGAACTTAACCAGGAAGGAAGGAGGGAGGGAGGGAGGGAGGGAGGGAGGGAGGGAGGGAAGGAAAGAAGGAAGGAAGGAAGGAAGGAAGGAAGATCACCCAACATCTGGAAGGATGTGATTCCCCCCCCCCTTTTTCTGTTCAGGAGCTCAAGCCGTGTGATCTTGTCCACCATTAAACCATCTTTCCAAGCAGCCTCCATGTTTCTAGTGTCTTTTTCCCCACTTGGAACTGAACCCAGAAGGAAGGAAGGAAGGAAGGAAGGAAGGAAGGAAGGAAGGAAGGAAGGAAGGAAGGAAGGAAGGAAGGAAGGAAAAAAGGAAGGAAGGAAAAAAGGAAGGAAGGAAGGAAGATCACTAAAGCACAACCTATGAACCTGTAACATCAGTCCTTGTTACAATGATGCCCTTATATTTACCCACAATATTGTGAAAAATATATATCCGTCCCTCATCGTTGCTGGAAACGAAGCTTCTCTCCTCACCCCAACCTCCCGGCCTCAGCAGCCCCTGCTTTTCTTCTCTCAAACAAGGCTAATTTGGGGAGAGTTATTTCGGTATTAATGCGGAGAGCTTATTCAGTGGCAATTTAGCATTATTGACTCTGCCATTACGCAAGGCAATGCTGTGCAACCATTATGTCTTGTTTACAGTTTATAAAGATGCTAAATATGGAGTGGGGGAGCTGGGAAAATGTGCCAGGATTGTGTGCGGAATAGATAAAACGCCGCGACTTCGTTCTAATAGCTGCAGAGGAGAAATGAAACCCGAGCCTTAGGAGCCGTTCGATTCCGGTGGAAAGTTAGCAGACAGCTTGGCCAATGTAGTCTTTGGGGCTGATGGGAATTCTGTCCCCCAGAACGACCCCCCTCCTGCAATTGGTTGGCCTTAAACAACGACTTCTCCAACAGTTCTTAGAATTCAAGAGCCAAGGGCCATGTCTTCATGAAGAGTTGTTTCTCCGAAAAATATCGTCCTCCACTTCCCGCTCCTTCTCCTCCTCCCTTTTCTACTTCTCTTCCCTTTTCTTCTTCTCTCTCTCTTCCTCCTCCTCCTCCTCTTCACAAACCCACATCCTTCTAGCACTGATGATGATACCTAGTTGGGCAATGAAACATCTGCAAGAAAATAATAAAGCTCAGAGAGCACCAAGGGACCACAGTCCTCCTCTTCATCTTCCTCCTCCCTTCCTCCTCTTTTTCTTTTTCCTTTTCCTTTTCCTTTTCCTTTTCCTTTCTTCTTCTTCTTCTTCTTCTTCTTCTTCCTCTTCTTCTTCTTCTTCTTCTTCTTTGTGGCACGACATAACCGCGGTAGACTAAAGCGCGCTGACAACACCGCGGCACTAAAACCGCGATGTCAAAAGCGCGCTGACAACAGCGCGCCGACAACAGCGCGCCGACAGAAGCGCAATTTAACTTAAGGTAAGGTTTAGGGTTAGGTTTAGGGTTAGGTTTAGGGTAGGTTTAGGGTAGATTTAGCGTTAGGTTTAGGGTTAGGGTTATTTTTAGGGCTATGTTACAGCGCGCTTCTGTCGGCGCGCTTCTGTCGGCGCGCTGTTGTCGTGCGGTTTTGACTGTGCGGTTTTGTCACCGCGCTTTAGTCACACGCGCTTTAGTCTACCGCGGTTTTGTGGTGGAACCCTTCTTCTTCTTCCCCTTCCCCCTTCCCCCTTCCCCCTTCCCCCCTCCCCCTCCCCCTCCCCCTTCTTCTTCTTCTTCTTTTTCTTCCTCTTCTTCCTCCACTTCCTCCTCCTCCTCTTCTCTTCCTCCCTCTTCCTTTTCCCCTCTTCTCCTCTCCCTCCTTTCCCCCTTCCCCCTCCTCCTGATCCCCATGCATATAATACAGTCCCCTTCTGCCACATAAGAAATGACAAGTCAGTAGCAACCCTTGCAAAGATGCTAAGGATCCTTTGCCACCCTGGGGGCTCTAATTGTTATTGCAAGTCTTGTTGAAAAGTTACCTTCATGCCAGGAGTCCTTCGCACTTCTGCCGTGGGGGAAAATCAATGGGCGCTAAAGTTCAACAACTTTTCTTTTTGATCTATTGAGGAGGACTCTCGCTTCCTTTCCCACTCGAGCTCAGCTCTTTGTGAGACCACCGGGTCATTCCGACTACTGGGAGAATGAATCCAAGAGAAATGCCCAGGATACACGGATCTTTAATTGGCTGCCAGCCTCCAAATTGGAAAAACAACCGACAGGATCCGTCATCCTGTAGGAACCTGTAAGACCAGCCTGATCTATTTAACAGGCATTGTGCTTTTAAACACGCTTTTATTAGGGAAGCAACTGAGCGAACCCAAGGAATACGTCGGGAAATCAATGCCGTTCATTGCTTCATAACTACCTCTCACCTCCTAAAGTGGAGCCTTCTGGGATATTGGCAGGTGAAGCTTTTCCATCTGGATGCTGGCACTTTATGTATTACTGGGATAATTGGAAATCACCCAGCTTTCAGTCCTATAAATAAAATAAGGCAGTCCAGTTCTATCTTAGTTCTGCTAACTTTTTACTTCCTTGTGTTGGAAGAAATATCCATCTGGTTCAGTTCCAAACTAGGAGAAAGGCACTGGAGACAAAATGGAGGCTGGAGACTGGTTGGAAAAAGGCTCCATTTATTAATGAATAGAATAGAATAGTAGAATAGAATGGAATAGAAGAGAAGAGATTAGATTAGATTACTTTATTGGTCAGGTGTGATTGGACACAAAAGGAATTTGTCCATTTATTGATGAAGAGAAGAGAAGAGATTAGATTAGATTAGATTAGATTAGATTAGATTATTGGTCAAGTGTGATTGGACACAAAAGGAATTTGTCCATTTATTGATGAAGAGAAGAGATTAGATTAGATTACTTTATTGGTCAGGTGTGATTGGACACAAAAGGAATTTGTCCATTTATTGATGAAGAGAAGAGATTAGATTAGATTAGATTAGATTAGATTACTTTATTGGTCAGGTGTGATTAGACACAAAAGGAATTTGTCCATTTATTGATGAAGAGAAGAGAAGAGATTAGATTAGATTAGATTACTTTATTGGTCAAGTGTGATTGGACACAAAAGGAATTTGTCCATTTATTGATGAAGAGAAGAGAAGAGATTAGATTAGATTACTTTATTGGTCAGGTGTGATTGGACACAAAAGGAATTTGTCCATTTATTGATGAAGAGAAGAGATTAGATTAGATTAGATTAGATTAGATTAGATTAGATTAGATTACTTTATTGGTCAAGTGTGATTGGACACAAAAGGAATTTGTCCATTTATTGATGAAGAGAAGAGATTAGATTAGATTAGATTAGATTAGATTACTTTATTGGTCAAGTGTGATTGGACACAAAAGGAATTTGTCCATTTATTGATGAAGAGAAGAGAAGAGATGAGGTGAGATTTCTTTTTTGGTCAAGTGTGATTGGACACACAAGGAATTTGTCTTTGGTGCAGATGCTCTCAGTGTACAAGATACATTCGTCTAGAACCATAAGGTACAGCACTTAATGATAGTCATGGGGTACAAATAAGCAATCAGGAAACAATCAATATCAATATAAATCGTAAGCATACAAGCAACAAAGTTACAATCCCGCAGTCATAAGTGGGAGGAGATGGGTGATAGGAACAATGAGAAGACTAATAGTAATAGTAATGCAGACTTAGTAAATAGTTTGACAGTGGCGAGGGAATTATTTGTTTAGCAGAGTAATGGCGTTTGGGAAAAACTGTTCTTGTCTCTAGTTGTTCCGGTGTGCAATGCTCTATAGGGTAAGAGTTGAAACAATTTATGTCCAGGATGTGAGGGGTCTGTAAATATTTTCACGGCCCTCTTTTTGACTCCTGCAGTGTGCAGGTCCTCAAAGGAAGGCAGGTTGGCAGTAATTGTTTTTTCTGCAGTTCTACTTATCCCCTGAAGTCTCTGTCTGTTTTGTTTTGCCAAACCAGACAGTTATGGAGGTGCAGATGACAGACTCAATGATTCCTCCGTAGAACTGAATCAGCAGCTCCTTGGGCAGGTTGAACTTCCTGAGTTGGCACAGAAAGAACAGTCTTTGCTGTGCTTTTTTGATGATATTTTTGATGTTAGGGGTCCATTTTAGGTCTTGAGATATGGTAGAACCTAGAAACTTGAAGGTCTCAACTGTTGATACTGTGTTGACTAGTATCGTAAGGGGTGGTAGTATGGGAGGGTTTCTCCTAAAGTCTACCACCATTTCCACAGTTTTGAGTGTGTTCAGTTCCAGATTGTTCTGGTTGCAACACGAGGCTAGTTGTTCAACCTCACGTCTGTATGAGGTTCCATCATAGTCTCAAATGATGCAAAACCACTAAGCGTGTGTGATTCTGGGCAGCTGACCACATGGAGTTGAGAGTGGGGGGGGGGTAATTATACTTTCTCTTGGGCTTCCTGTTCCTGTGCAAGAACATGTATTCTATTGGCTGTTGTAGGGGGTCACAGCTGGCTCTACAGGTTGACTGAGCTAAGATTGGTTGAAGTTTGGAGAATAATGTAATGTTCTTAGGGGATTGTGCAATGTGGAGAGGTCTGCTACTAGATGGTAGAGGGTTAATCCTATCATGTCCTGGAGGGTCATGTCTTAATCCCATCACCCTGGAGCTGAAGGTCTTTTGTTTTGTAGATAGGCTGGCCCAGTCTTTCTCAATGGGCACAAAGTATCTACTGGGGGTTATTGAGAAAAGTAGGGGCTGCTTTCTGCCTCCAAGAGCATGTTTCTCCATTACTCCTTTAGGGAAGTATAATATTCTGCCTTTTTAATATTTCCTAACATATTTCATTCTTCTAGGAGAGGGGTAAGTGCTAACTTCCTACCCTTTTTTTTTTTTGCAACAAGGTGATCAGAACTCAGAATCAGAATAGAGATAGGAGGGACCTTGGAGGTCTTCTAGTCCTGCCCTCTGTTCAAGCAGGACATCCTGTACCATTTCGGACAAGTGACTGGCCAGTCTCTTCTTTAAAAAAAAAAACTCCAGTGATGAAGCATTTATTATTATTATTTGTTAAATTTCTAGGCCACCCAATCCCGGAGGACTCCGGGCGGCTTACAAAGAAAGAAGAAAAGAAAAGCAAAATAAAAGAATAATTTAAAAATTCCCAACACGCATACATTTCTAATCGGGGCTGGACCTTAACAATTAGGTCAACAGCCCCAGGCCTGCCGGAACAACATCTAAATGCAAGATTCGTTAATTGTCCTCATTGTTAGAAAGTTTCTCCTCGATTCCAAGTTGCTTCTCCCCTTGATGAGTTTATATATCCACTGTTTCTTGTCTTCTGGTGCTTGGGAAAATAAATTGACCCCCTTCCTTTTTCTGGCAGCCATCAAATACTGAAATACTGCTATCGCGTCCCACCCCAGAGTCCTCCAGACTAGCAAAAACGTAAATCCTGCAACTGTTCTTTGAATGTTTTCATCTCCAGGCGTGATCAGGAGACTCTGCCAGTTCCTCTCCTTCTCCCCCCCAAAAAATGGGACACACCGTTTGCCATTCTCTGGATGGCATTTGAAAAAGTTGTGGTGCTCAAAGTTCCAATTTATTAAGAAATCCATGTTGGCACGTCTGGGAAATCCCAAATCTGAAAGCTTCCCGGTTATCCCACCCAGTTGAAAGTTCAAGATCTTGTCCCCACACTCACAAATCTATCACATGGTCCAATCTCCTACTGCCATGCTGGCAGTTCCACCCATCCAGTTCCTTTTGAAACACAAATATTTCATCATTCGTCAATCATTAAAACATCGAAGTACTTTTTTTTTGTCTTTGTGCCCCACCCACTCTCCACCCCCCTACCCCCCTCCTTCCCCCCCCCCCCCCGACTTCCCAGAACCCGTACACGGTATGGATTTTTAACAAACACAGTCTAAAATCTATTGGGGAAAAAAAAGAAATAAAGAAATTAATGACATTCTACATTGACCTTAGCTTCTCCTTGCTGAACCAACTTTAAACAATTTAAATCATTCCTGATCTTAAGCATAGGCTAACTGGAATTTCTTGATCCCGTATTTATTTTGTATATAGTCAATCCATTTTTTCCAGTCTCGTTTATATCTCTCATTTGAGTGATCTTTAAGATATGCCGATATTTTAGCCATCTCGGCTAAGTTTGTGACTTTCAATGTCCATTCTTGGATTGTAGGCAAGTCTTCCTTCTTCCAGTATTGCGCCACCAACAATCTTGCTGCTGTTATTAGGTGCAGAATCAAGTTAGTCTCTACTACTGTAAAAAAAGAAAAAAAAAATAACGAAAAAGTTGTGGTGTAGGAAAAGAAAGCATAGAGAAAAGAAGCACCAGGGGTGACGTGATAGCAGTCATCCAGGATTTGAGGCGCTGGCACGAGGAAGAAGACGGTCACCTTATTCTCCAAAGCACCTGAAGGCAGGACGAGAAACAATGAATGGAAACTCACCAAGGAGAGAGTTGAGGAGAAATTTCCTGACACTGGGGGCAATTAATTTGTTGGAACAACTTGCCTTCAGAACAGTGGTGGGTTTCAAAAATTGTTCGAACCTACTCTGTGGGTGTGGCCTCTTTTGTGGGAGTGTCTTGCCGCCCATGTGACTGGATGGGAGTGGCTTGCCACCCATGTGACCGGATATGAAGATGCCGACGACACTTGTCAGAACCACCTTAAATTCCCTCACACACAGCACTGGCATGCATAAGAATCGGATGTAAACTTGTTTTTCAAAAGGCATCTTTGGTTTGCGTTAAAACAACTTCGACACACGCAATGTTCTGATTGCACCACAAACGCAGTAGTCATCCTTACCTTCCACAGAGGCACTGAGTTTTATAAATAGGAGCATGATAGTGTAGAATAATCCTATCCAAGGACCAGTGGTGGGTTTCAAAAAATTTTGGAACCTCTCCTGTAGGTGTGGCCTGCTTTCCGGGTCCACTGGTGGAACCTCTTCTAACCGGTTCGGTAGATTTAACGAACCGGCTCTACCGAATAGGTGCGAACTGGTAGGAACCCACCTCTGCTTCAGAAGCTCCATCCCTGGAGGTTTTTAAGAAGAGAAAGGACATATACTTGACTGAAATGGGATGGTAAACCAGTGGCACGCAGAGCCATTTTTCATGCGCACCCTGGCCAGTTGAGTTCAGCTTTTTTAAAGCCATTTTTCGCCCTCCCCAGGCTCCAGAGCAGTGTTTCTCAACCTTAGCAACTTGAAGATGTCCGGACTTCAACTCCCAGAATTCCCCAGCCAGCGAAGTCCGGACATCTTCAAGTTGCCAAGGTTGAGAAACACTGCTCCAGAGGTTTTATAGGACCCTGTGGAGGGCAAAACCAGCCTCCCCCGTCTCCCCGGAGGCCCTCCGGATGCTTCAGGAGCTTCCCTGAAGCTTCCAGAGCCCAAAAAACTGGCCCTATGGGCAAACCAGAAGTTCGGGAACTGACTTCCAGTTTACTCGTAGGGTCGGTTTAAGCCCTCCGGAGTCTTCAGGGACCTTCAGGTGTTACAGAAAATCAAGAGATGGGACTGCAAGATCAAGATAAGCTTCATTTTGGCCAAAAGGTCCAGACGAAGATAACAATTTCCAACATCTGGACAAAAACCTATAGAAAAGACAGTTTCTTATATATCTTCCAAAGAGCAACGTACACAGAAATGCTTAACTTCACTTCTCATTGGTTACCTTGAGGAAAGAGCCTTGTAAGTAGATGGGGTCTTACTTCTCCTTTTGTCTTGGGTCATAGGTACTGAGAACGTGTCTCTAAGCGACCTGTAGCTGACCCTGGTGGTCTTGTGAGAACTATTGAACTCTGCGGTTAGGCACTCTGCGGTTAGGCACTACTGCAATGTGCTCTACATGGGGCAGCCCTTGAAGAGCATTCGGAGACTTCAGCTTGTCCAGAATGCAGCCGCACGAGCGATTGTGGGTGCACCTCGGTACACCCACGTTACATCTATCCTCCGCGAGCTGTACTGGCTGCCTATTGGTCTTCGGATACACTTCAAGGCGCTAGTCGTCACTTATAAAGCCCTTCATGGTATTGGACCTGGGTACTTGAGAGACCGCCTGCTGCCAATTACCTCCAATAGACCTATTAGATCCCACAGATTAGGCCTCCTCCGAATTCCATCCACTGGCCAATGCCGATTGGCGACCACCTGGAGGAGAGCCTTCTCTGTGGCTGCTCCGGCCCTCTGGAATGAGCTCCCCGTGGAGATTCGAACCCTCACCACCCTCCAGGCCTTCCGCAAAGCCCTTAAAACCTGGCTGTTCCGACAGGCCTGGGGCTAAAGAGCTTTTGTCCCCCCTCGAATGGTATGGTTGTTGTGTGTTTTTAAATTGTGGTATTGTTTTGTTCGTGGTTTTTTTTCCCCTTATTTCTATCCCCCCCCCTTGACTTGGGTTGTGAGCCGCCCTGAGTCCCCTTCGGGGAAAAGGGCAGCATAGAAATATAATCAATTCAATTCAATTCAATTCAATTCAATCCACTCGCTTCCTGCTCTTTTGCAAGCTGCAACTCTGCCTATGTGGCCTTTTAATACAGAAGTAAAGGGCCCCCGAGAGGCTGTCCAGCCTGACCAAGTAGGTTGCACACTTAATGTCCAAATCTCACTTTACGTCCTACTTTACAGGAGGCTTCCCTGAACTGGTTTGCTCGGAGGGTCATTTTGACTGCTCCGGAGGCTTCAGGGAAGCCTCCTGAAGGTCCCTGAAGCCAACAGAGGGCCTCCGGGGCGGGGGAGGCTGTTTTCTCCCTCCCCAGGCTCCTCTAAAGCCTCTGGAGCCTGGGGAGGGCGAAAAAAGCATGCAAAAAATGGGGGGAGCACCGTTCATGCCCGCATGTGCACTGGGTGTGTGTTGCGCATTGCATTATGGGTGTGGCATGCCCACGCACGACCCCCCCCTGCGCTCCCCCTCCTTATGGCATGCGAGCCAAAAAAGGTTCACCATCGTTGGCATAGGGCCTCTAGCTTGAGTATCGGGTTGGTCCAGAACAGTGGCCATTAACTGAATTTGAATTTACTTTATTTGTATGCCGCCCTTTTCCCTGAAAGGGACTCAGGGCGGCTCACAATTCAAGGGAGGGGAAAAACAGACAAGTTACAAAACATGAAGACCATACACAATTAAAAAAGCACAACAATCATACCATTCGAGACGGGGCTACAAGTCTTTAGCCCCAGGCCTGTCGGAACAGCCAGGTTTTAAGGGCTTTGCGGAAGGCCTGGAGGGTGGCGAGGGTACGAATCTCCACGGGGAGTTCGTTCCAGAGGGTCGGAGCAGCCACAGAGAAGGCCCTCCTCCTGGTAGTCGCCAGTCGACACTGGCTGGCTGATGGAACCACCGGTTGTCCACAAGAAAATTTTGGTGGTTCACAGAAAAATTATTTGAATTTTTTATATTGCATTAAATCAGGGTCCCTGGTATGGATATGTGCAATGAACGTTTGTGTTGCTGCAGAGAGTCTCCCCCTGTGGGGTCTTTTTGTGCGGGTCAGAGGGGGGGCAGAAATTCCGACTTGGGGTCTGCTTCAGCCTCCTGGTATGGGGCTTTAGGTGAAGGCTGGAGGGAAGCACCGCTGGTGGAAAAGAGCCGGAGGGCCTCGTTCCAGTGGGACTGTCATGGTCTGGAACTGGCTGATCATCTCAGCCTGCTGAGCCTCCAGGCACTGACACCTGGCCCTGCACTCCTGTAGGTCTTCCCTCCCCTTGGAAACCCTATGCTCCTAGTCCTCAGTGATGTGCTTCTACTGAGCCTCCTTCTTGGTCAGATCCAATTTCAACTGAGCTGTTTTGCCAACTCTTTCTCTTGGTGGCTGCTTAGCTCCAAGAACTGCTTCCGACTGGGGCCCTAAGGAGCCTGGGCGGGCAGGCGAGGAGTGGCAAGTACAGGCTGGCAATTAGCCCCTTCATGTGAGTGGCATTGAGTTGACCATGCCCACCCAGTCCCATGACCACTTTGCCACGCCCACCCAGCCGGTCATTAGGCAGATCATATTAGTGGCCTGCAGGATTTGAAATTATGAGTTTAATGGTCCCTGAAGTCCAAACGGTTGGTCACCCTCTGGTCTAGATGACCTCCAAGGTCCCTTCAAGGTCTTGTTAGTCTGTCCATGTTTAATCTTCCTTCCCACTCACTGTTTCTGTGTATTAAAGAGGGAAATCCATTTTATTTTGACTTTGGGTTATGCTGAAATTTATGCTCATTTTGCTATATTTTAGTCCTTCGGGCCTCTCGTTCCTCTTATTCATTCTGGATGCCTTTTCAAGCTAGCCTCGCTCCCCAGCGACTAACATGTTGCAGCTTGCAGGGGGTGTGTGGAAATATCATTTCCAGGTCTGTCCTTGGGGTGCCTATTTTATCACTCCCTTGGAAGTAGGGAGAGGCCAGGAATGCAAAGCTCTGCGAAGCTCCTGAGAGAAAGAAACAAGCAATAACCATTTTCGGCTTGCACGCCAAGGGTTTTAAAATCTGCAGGGGTAAAATTAACTCAGCAATTAGCCGTGTGAATCAGTGCTCTAATGAGCTCGAGTTCTATAAAGATTTGGAAGGGAAAAAGGTGACTAATTATAATGGGTGGGGTGGAGATCCTTAGCATCCTGCTCTCTGAGGGAGCTGAGGCTTAAACACAACAATATTGGAGACCTGATTTTTTTTTTTCCTGGCTGGAAACGGATGGCATCAGACCTGTGAGAACCAAGCAGAAAGCAAGAGAGTGAACGGCTCATTCTAGTAGCAGGTAATTGCACCTGAAGGAGTATATAATATATCAATATAATAATGAAGACATTCGATGATAGGTAGATAGAAGTTAGATAGAAGATAGATGATAGATAGATAGATAGATAGATAGATAGATAGATAGATAGATGGATGATAGATAGATAGATAGATAGATAGATAGATAGATAGATAGATGATAGAAGAAAGAGATAGAAGATAGAAGATAGGTAAAAGATAGATAGAAGAAAGATAGAAGATAGATAGAAGACAGTAGATAGAAGATAGATAGAGGATAGTAGATAGAAGAAAGAGAAGATAATAGATAGAAGATAGGTAGAAGAAGTTAGATAGAAGATAGATAGAATAGAAGATAAATAGAAGATAGAAGAAAGATAGATAGAAAATAGATAGAAGAAAGATAGATAGAAGATAGAAGAAAGATAGAAGATAGAGGATAGATAAATAGAAAATAGAAGTTTGATAGAAGATAGATAGAAGATAGAAGAAAGATAGATAGAAGATAGAAGATAGATAGAAGATAGATAGTAGATAGAAGATAGAAGATAGATAGAAGATAGAAAATAGAAGATAGATAGAAGATAGAAGTTAGATAGAAGAAAGATAGAAGATAGATAGAAGATAGAAGAAAGATAGATAGAAGATAGATAGAAGAAAGATAGATAGAAGATAGATAGAAGATAGAAGAGAACAAAGATAGATAGAAGATAGATAGAAGATAGAAATTAGAAGAAAGATAGAAGATAGAAGTTAGATAGAAGATAGAAGATAGAAGAAAGATAGATAGAAGATAGATAGAAGATAGAAGTTAGATAGAAGATAGATAGAAGATAGAAGAAAGATAGATATAGTAGATAGAAGATAGATAGAAGATAGATAGAAGATAGATAGAAGATAGATAGAAGGTTTGCCATCACTGCCCTACAGTCAAGAATGACTATTGGAGTAAAATCTGCAGGGACTCCTTTTGCCTTACTTCAAAATGAAGTTCACCACGAAGAAGTGTTGGTATTTATTAAGAAAATGTATGTGGTTCTCCAACTTACGTTGACTTCATGTGGCTTATAGAAGTAGAACCCCAGGTATAAAACCTAATAAACCCCCATCCCCGTGGAGATTCGCACCCTCACCACCGCCCAGGCCTTCCGCACGGCCCTCAAGAACTGGCTATCCCGTCAGGCCTGGGGATAAAAATCTTAGTTTGTCCCCTCCCGAATGATGAATGAATGTTGTGTTTTTTTTTTAATATTATGTATTGTCTTATGTTTTTTGTCTTTGTACCCCCCTCCCCGTGTTTTGTAAGCCGCCCTGAGTCCCCTCAGGGAAAAGGGCGGCCTATAAATTATAATAAACATTCAAACATTCAAACATCCCTCCCTCTGGTGATAACAGTCAAGAAAGCCCTTTGATAGACGTCATATCATCCTGACGTCCCAAGAGCCACTGGCAAACCAGATCTTCATGGCCTTTAGAAATAATGTCAAGGTGGGGCCAATCTTATCTGGACCCTACAGGCTACAGCCGTGATGGTGAAGCTATGCCACACGTGCCAGAAGTGGCACACAGCTATTTATTTGTACTCATTTCCTTTGTTCATGCCCATGTTTATACTTACGCCTCTTATCTTGTACATGTTTGACGAACTAAATACCGTATTTTTCGGAGTATAAGATGCAACTCCCCCCCCCCAAAAAAAGAGTGTGGAATTGTTGGTGCGTCTTATACACCAAATATAGCCATTTTTGGCCACCCAAAGCCTCACCCCTGCACCTCATTTTGGTGAAAAAAGGCGAAAAACGCCCCATTTTTTCATAAAAATTGAGGTGTTTTTGCCTTCTCCCCAGCCCCCAGCATACTCTCCAGGCTTCAGCAGAGCTGGGGGAAGGCAAAAACGCCTCCGTTTCTGCAAAAACCGGCCCATTTTTCATCCATTTTTTTCTTTTTGCTGTCGTTGTTGCAAAAATGGTGTTTTTCCTTCCTTCCCCCAGTCCTGCTGAAACCTGGAGAGTGATCCTGGGGGCTGGGAAGGACAAAAACTTTTTTTTTTCTTACTTACCTCTTCAAAATCTTGGTGCACCTTATAAACCGGTGCATCTTGTAGTCCAAAAAATATGGCAAATAAATAAGAGAATAAGCATGGTCGCATCCATTCTTGAGACGGATTGGACCTTTGAGGCCTGTTCCCAAGGTGGGGGCTCCATGTAGGGAATTCAAGAAGATCGAATTCCCAGCGATGCAGCCAATTCACGACTTTGTGAACTCTGGGCAGCTAATTTAGGGTTAAAACCATCCAAGCTATAAAATATAACCAGTGTCAAAAGACACAGAAATGTGCATTGGTAGAGAACCACTAAAGCTTGTCCCAAATACCCATTCAATACAGCAGGGAAGTATCGAAAACCACTCAGCTGATTGACTGAAGGATCGCAAAAGCCTGAGTATGCAAGTAGTAAATAAATAATAAGATGGAGGAGACACAAGCTATAAAAAGGAGGATGGTTTTTTCCTCCTCTTCTGTCCATCTCTGTTGGCATGAGTTGAGTAGGACCTAGGAAGGGCTACGTCCATGATAACAAACCTATGGCATGCATGCCACGGGTGCAGGGGTGGGTTCCTGCCAGTTCTAACCTCTTCTATAGAAGAGGTTCCACAAATCTACAGTGCGGCTTAGAACCGGTCCCAGCCACACCTACAGAAGAGGTCCTCAAAAAATTTTTGAAACCCACCACTGCACAGGTGGCACGCACAGCCCTCTCTGTGGGCATGCCAGCTGTCGCCCCAGCTCAGCTCCACGGTGCATGTGTTTGTGCCTCCCACTGGCCACCTGATTTTGGGGTTTCTGCCTCACATGCATGGGGCATGGGGGAGCTCAGGGAGAAAACGGCACACCTCCTGCTGTAGCCCGTTTTTGGTCCCCATAAGGATGCAGAGAGGCCTGCTAGGGCCAAAATGGAGCATGGGGGATACGGCACATCCCCTACAGCCTGTATTTGGTCCCAGGAGTGTGCAGGGAGGCCTGCTAGGCCCAAAATGAGGTGTGGGGGGGGTCATACACACATGCACAAGGGGTAGGGCATGCAGGGGTGTCACATGCACATTGCATTATGGGTGTGGGCACACCTGTGTGTCCGTGGTGGGTTGCCAATTTTTCTACTGCTGGTTTGGGTGCACACACTCACGCAACACTTCTGCGCATACGCAGAAGCATCCGGGTGGATGGGCGAAACCTCCCATTGTCGCTACTACTGGTTCACCCGATCCGGGCCATACCGAAAGCAACCCACCTGTGGTGTGTGTGCTTTTGGCAGGCGACAACAAAAAAAGTTAGCCATCCCTGGGCAAAGTCATCTGCCATGGATTCTCCACAGTTCACTGGACTCGCCTAAATGCAGAAGATTACAGTCTTGCTCCTTAAGACTCTTTCATTCCTCCAGTCTCATTTCTGGAAATGTCAGCCTCAGTGTACATAACTCTCACCTTGAAGTATGGCCCCCTTATTTCATCAGCTTCTTATAACAGGAGGTCGGGCTGAAATCCCCTTGGAGGTACGGTATATGACAGAGTTCTGAGTAATGCACCCACCGAAAGCAGAACTTTGAGGCAGATAGATAAATTACTCAAAGAACATATTTATTGGATACATCATATTGGCACCACTGGTGAAAACCAACTCTAAAAGTTCTGCAGTTTTCACCTAATTCAAAGAGCAAAGGTCTTTTAGTCTCAGGTGTCACCAGTCACATTGCCCAATGAATATAACTTCTCTTTCAACAGCCACCTGTTATCATGACCTTGGTTCCACAGTGGAGGTTTTTTTGGGGTGGTTAGCTGGCCATGAGGAGTTGGACGCAGCAGTTGGCCATGGTGAGTTGTCCCACTCCAGACCAAGAAAGATGAACTTTCCTATAGATCAGGAGTGTCCAAACTTGGGAACTTTAAGGCATGGCTGTCTGGGGAATTCTAGGAGTTGAAGTCCACAAGTCTTAAAGTTCCCAAGTTTGGACACCCTGCTATAGATGGACAATCCTAAACATCTTTCTCCCCTTTTATCATGCTGTAAGGGGTTGTTTGATTGATTTAAAGAGGTCAACTTATGATGTGGTTTCAAAACATGGAAGGATCCTTCCTTCCTTTTTTCCTTCCTTCCTTCCTTCCTTCCTTCCTTCCTTCCTTCCTTCCTTCTTTCTTTCTTTCTTCCATTTTTCCCTCCACTCCTCTCTCCCCCTCTCTACATCTTCCTTTCCTCCCTTTCTCTCTCCATCCACCTCCCTCCCTACCATTTTGCCCTTCCCTCCCTCCATTTCTTCTTCTTTCCCTCCTTCCGACCTCTCTCTCTTTCCCATCTTCCCTCCCTCTCTTTTTCTTTTCCTTCCAACTCTTCCTTCCTTCTCCCCCTCCCCTCTTCCTTCGGTCTCCCCCTGCCATCTTTCCTGACTGTGAGAACAATGAATCAGCTTCTGGAGATGGCTTGCCTCCAGGAATTGTAGGTGCTCCATCACTGGAAGGGTTTTCAGAAGAGATTGGATGACTCTTTGTCCAGAATTGTATAAGGTCTCCTGCCTGAGCCTGGGATTGGGTTAGAAGCCTCCCAGGCCCCTTCCAACTCTGTTACTCTTCTGTTAAAGTCCTTTTTTTCCCCCAGAAAGAATAACCAATTGCAACTGTGCCATTCCTCTCCTAGACTTTTTTAATATATTTTTTACAAATTCATTTACAAATATGCATTCTTATAATTGCTATTTAACCTTTGTCTATTCATCATTAATCTCTATAATTATTTTACACACACACATACACACACACAATGTGTATATGTATGTATGTATGTATGTATATTTTATCAGCACAAATACAACACACACACACGTATGTATGTATGTATGTGTATGTATGTGTGTATATATGTATATATGTATATGTATGTATGTGTATGTGTGTGTGTGTGTGTGTGTGTGTGTGTGTGTGTGTGTGTATATATATATATATATATATATATAAAACATTGTTACAACATAGCCAACCAATCTGCTTACAGCAACAAAACCAGCACTCCACACACACACACCAATATTTATAGAAAGACGGCAGCTGTGATCACGCTTTGCTAGCACAAGCATGAAGCCGAAGGCACCAGCCTGAAGATGGTGAGTGGGACCTCAGCGAAACGACACCAAGATACTCTCAATCTTACAGGGGAAAAGACCCGAATACGCCAAGACCTGGGTGTGTGTGTGTATGTTTGTGTGTGTGTGTGTGTGTGTTGGGTAACATTCTTGCTACCCCGTGCCTCCATCTTATTTTGCAACAACCTTGCTCCCTCTATCTTCTCTGCCTCCCTTCTCTGCCTTCTTCTTTCTCCTCTCCTTCCTCTTTTCTTCTTCCCCTCTCTTTCCCACACTCCTCCTCCCTTCTCCTCCTCCTTACCCTCTCTCCTACTCTTAATCCCCCACCCTTACTTTCTCTGCTTTACCCTTTCTTCCTTTCCCTCCTCATCCTTCCTCCTTTCCGTTGTTGTCCTTGCTTATTTATTTTTTTCTGATGGGTTCTCAGGGTGGCATTTCAGCAATCCCAACTTTAGATTTTCATACAAATAATTTCCACCATTACATTTATTTCTAATATTAATACCACTTGTATCATTTTTCCATTTGTATACTTACCTTTTAATACTTTCTTATTCCCCCCCCCCTTAATTTAATAATGTGTCATTATTTACTTCATATTATGTTCCTTTCTCTTTCTATTTGTATGTCTTTTCAAGCCAATCATAAAATCGCCCCCATGTCCTATAGTACACTGATTCCTCTTTGTCCTTTTATCCTAGACTTTTAATGGCTCAATAAGACTATCAAAATGAGACAGCCTGATGAGCAGAAATGTTGGCCAGATGTGCGAGGCCCGTCAACGACAGAAGAGCCAGCGACTGTTAAATAGAAGGTTTAGTGGCGAGCAGGAAGGCAGCTGGCAGCCCTCCACCGAATCCGCTCAACCATTTCAAATTGGTCTTTTACTTCTATGACCGTCTGTGAATCTCCTCGATTTGTGCTCGAACGCCATTCCTTGCCTATTATAATGGCGCTTCTAGACGCTCTGAAGTAACTCAAAAGAGAGCTTGAAATTTAAATCGGCCACGGAGTTTTAATTTCCTATGGCAAATGTAATGGCTGTTGCACCTTGATGGACCAACAAAGGCTTAAGAGTTAAGCAAGAGTTGATTTCCAAATGAATCAATAAAGTTCACTTGACTTTCGGGGAAGTAATCTTTCTCCGACAGCTTCGGCCTCCTGCCCACAAGCTAGTTTGAATTTAGACATTGAATTCTGCAAGCTATTAAGCACCCAAGAACCTAATGAAGGAAATAAATACTGTATTTTTCAGGGTATAAGACGCACCAGAGTATAAGACGCAGAAAGGTTTTGAAGAGGAAAATTAAAAATAAACAAACAGTTTTTGCACTCTGCAAACCTCCCCGAAATGGCCCATTTTCATGAAAACGGGTCCTTTTTCCCCCAAAAAAAGGGCATGAATAGCCCTTAGGAGGCTTGTAGAGTGCTCCATGGGGGCAAAAATGAGCAAAAAACTGCCCATTTTTGTAAAAAGGGGGACATAGATAGCCTTTAGGAAGCTTATAGAGTGCTCCTAGGGGCTGGGGGGGGCAAAACACAGGCTGCTTTTCACTCATTTCTGCCTTCCCCAGCCCCCAGGAGCTCTCTGAAAACCTTTTAAAAGCTAAGCACGGCCATTTTGGTGAAGGGTTGGAGTTTCGGGAGGCAAAAAAAATGCCGTATTCAGTGTATAACACGCACCCAGATTTTCAGCCTCTTTTTTGAGGGAAAAAGGTTCATCTTATACTCTGAAAAATATGGTAATAAGTTACTCTTTTATAAAAGTGTTAAATGTACCAATGAGCTATCGAGTTTCTTCCTGTTGCTCAGTAAGTGTGCTCAGTAAAACAGTATGCAACGACTTTCTAAAACTAACTTCCTTTGAAAACAGAAACATGTGCCCAAGGCAAGGCCTCACCATTTGGTGAGATAGGAACATCCGCTGCCTAGGATGAAACAAAAAGGAAACCCAGATAAGGAAACTGGGTTTCTGCAGGAAGGGTCATGCTGACCCTTTGTAGTGTAAAATGACTTAAAGTATGTCTTAGGAGAAGAGGAGAGCTTCGGGGCTATAAACTGTATAGCTTGAAAAGTGTTTTTGGCTCTCCTTGTTCTGAATCCAACTTGGGAAGAGACTAGGAGGCCACGCTTGCAACTGCTTTTTTTATTTTTCCTCAATAAACCTTTGAATTTTTGACCAGACTTGTTTCTATATTGTGAGAATTAAACTGTTTGGGTTTTACATCTCACAATAATCAAATCAGATTACAGCCACAGTAACATGGGAGAAGGAAGAAGAGATGATAAAAATAGAAGATAGGATAACTGAATTGAGGGGTCATCTAGTCCAGTGGTCATCAACTGGTGGTGCGTGAGAAAAAATGTTGGTGGTCCGAAGAGAAATTATTTGCATTTTTTATATTGCACTAAATCAGGGGTCCTCAAACTATGGCCTCTGGGACGGATACATGAATGCTTGTATTGCTGCAGAGAGTCTCCCCCTTTGGGGTCCTTTAGTGTGAGTCAGAGTGGGGCAGAAATCCTGACTTGGAGTCTGCTTCAGCCTCCTGGTGCAGAGCTTTGGGCGACAGCTGGAGGGAAGCACCACTGGTAGCAAAGAGCCAGAGGGCCTCGTTCCAGTGGGATTGCATCATGGCCTGGAACTGGCTGACCATCTCAGCCTGGTCTCTGGCCTTACACTCCTATAGGTCTTCCCTTTGCTTGGAGCCTATGCTTGTAATCCTCAGTGAGGTGCTTCTGCTGAACCTCCTTCTTGGTCAGATCCAATTTGAACTGAGCTGTTTTGCCAACTCTTTCTCATGGTGGCTGCTTAGCTCCAACAGCTGCTTCTTGTTGGGGCCCTAAGGAGCCCATGCAGGTAGGCTGGGAGGGGAGGGGCGAGTAGAGGCCAGCGAGGTGCCCCTAGATGTGAGTGTCATCAGGCTGGCCACACCCACCCTTTAGAAATTGCCTATAGACCTTGTGGATGCCCTGGAGATTTTAAAGAAGAGATTGGAGAACCACTTGTCTGGGATGGTAAAGAGTCTCCTGCTTGATCAGGGGGTTGGACTAGAAGATCTCCAAGGTCCCTTCCAACTGTGTTATTCTGTTATTCAATCTGGGCAGTTTTTAAAATATGTAGACTTCAACAATAAGATGTCCAAAGTGGTCTGGCCTATATCATATGGTGGTCATCATAGTCATTTGATTATTTTCACTGGGTTTTTTGGACACTAGATGAAAAGCAAACGAATAAAAATCTTGCATCTAAAAGCGCCGATACGGACTATAATATAACATCTGTAGGAGATATAAAGAGGACATTCAGTGGGATAAACAAATTCCCCATGGCAATTTTCTATTTCAGAACCAGGAGAGAGAACTCATTGTAGAGGAAAGATGCATTAGAACACTAACGCTAAGAGTTTCAATCCCATTTTTATTTATATTGAAGCATTTAATCCTCAAATAATTAGTCATTACTTGTATTTAATGACTGGTTTGCTAATTGGGCATCCCTAGATGGAACTCAAAGCTGTTAAAACTATAACAAACTGATCATTAACTACTGTAATGATCAAAATCTCCAGGATTATTACAATTATAAACTATAATTAACAGTTTATAACAGCTATATTTTATTTTGGGAAGTCATTCCTGCTTCCATCCATCTCTCTTTCCTTCCTTTTGATAACAAAACCCCAATGAATTTTTTTCTTTGCCCTATATTTGATCGCTCAGAAATGGAAAGAGAGCGACTAATTATGCATTTTTAATATGTTTTGAAGCAGACATTATGCTAAAATTCATATTTGTTGAGTGAAGGGAGATGTATAAATATGCATGAGCTTTGGAAGTTTAAACAGTATGGTTAAAATATTTGCTGACATTATTCCCTAAATTATAAAGGCCACGAGCCCTTAGACAATCTAAAGTAATTACTTGGGTAGGAAATGGGGGAAAGCCTCAAAGCAAGGAATGCTAAAGAAATGGCATGGAAAAAGTTGGCAAGAGGCCAAAACTGGCAGCCAAGAAGAAGAAGAAAAATGACTGGATTGGAATTTGCCTATTCACAGACTTCCTTCCCAGTATGACTATGTATCCTTGGAAAAATCTGCAAACCCACGGGAGGGAGGGGGCGAGGAAAGGAAGGAAGGAACATAGGGGGGGAAGGGAGGAAGGGAGGGAGGAAGATAGGGGCGGGAGGGGGAGGAAGAAACATAGGGAAGGAAAGAAGAAAGGAAGGGAACATAGGGACGGAGGGAAGGAAGGAAGGAAGGAAGGAAGGAAGGAAGGAAGGAAGGAAGGAAGGAAGGAAAGAAGGAAGGAAGGAAGGAAGGAAGGAAGTCCTAGTGGACAACCATTTAAATATGAGCCAGAAATGTGCAGCAGCTGCCCAAAAAGCCAACACAGTTCTAGGTTGCATAAACAGAGGGATAGAGTCAAGATCACATGAAGTGTTGTTACCACTTTATAATGCCTTGATAAGACCACATTTGGAATACTGCATTCAGTTTTGGTCGCCACGATGTAGAAAAGATGTGGAGAGTCTAGAAAGAGTGCAGAGAAGAGCAACAAAGAGGATTAGGGGACTGGAGGCTAAAACATATGAAGAACGGTTGCAGGAACTGGGTATGTCTAGTTTAATGAAAAGAAGGACTAGGGGAGACATGATAGCAGTGTTCTGATATCTCAGGGGTTGCCACAAAGGAGTCAAGCTATTCTCTTAAGCACTTGAGGATAGAACAAGAAGCAATGGGTGGAAACTAATCAAGGAGAGAAGCAACTTAGAACTGAGGAGAAATTTCCTGACAGTTAGAACAATTAATCAGTGGAACAACTTGCCTCCAGAAGTTGTGAATGCCCCAACACTGGAAGTCTTTAAGAAGATGTTAGATAGCCATTTGTCTGAAATGGTATAGGGTTTCCTGCTTAGGCAAAAGGGTTGGACTAGAAGACCTCCAAGGTTCCTTCCAACTCTGCTATTGTATTGTATTAAGGAAGAAGGAAGGAAGGAAGGAAGGAAGGAAGGAAGGAAGGAAGGAAGGAAGGAAGGAAGACTGGAGGTAAGGAAGATAAAATCAGAAGGGTTCTCTCTCTCTCTCTCTCTCTCTCTCTCTCTCTCTCTCTCTCTCTCTCTGTGTGTGTGTGTGTGTGTGTGTGTGTGTGTGTGTGTGAGAGAGAGAGAGAGAGAGAGAGAGAGAGAGAGAGAGAGAGAGAGAGAGTGTTTGTCAGAAATATTTTTTGTGATCCCTGGTGCTCTCTGACCTTGGTGTTTTCTTGCAGACATTTCATTACCCAACTAGGTAACATCACCAATGCTAGAATGGCATGGGAATCTCCATTCCTTTCTATCACTGATGATATTACCTACTTGAGTCATGAAACATCTGCAAGAAAACCACCCAACTCAGACAACCACTCAGGGACCCTCTCAGTTCAACCCTCAGCTCCAAATATTCTCTTCTATCGCAACATACTTCATTGTTCTAGAGTAGCTGAATCTTGCCACCATGATTCTCTTTCTCACTTTTCTTCTTTCCTAAGACTGAGTGATTATTATTATTTTACCTCTCTTCCTTCTTAACATTCCCCCTCTCCCATTCCAGGGCCAGATTTACAGTCCAGCACTCATCATGATTAAAAGGGACGCAGTGGCTCAGTGGCTAAGACACTGAGCTTGTCAATCAGAAAAGTTGGCAGTTCGGCAGTTCGAATCCCTAGTGCTGCGTAATGGAGTGAGCTCCCGTTACTTGTCCCAGCTTCTGCCAACCTAGCAGTTCGAAAGCAGGTAAAAATGTATAAATAGAAAAATAGGGACCACCTTTGGTGGGAAGGTAACAGCGTTCCGTGCGCCTTTAGCATTTAGTCATGCCAGCCACATGACCACGGAGACGTCTTCAGACAGCGCTGGCTCTTCGGCTTTGAAACGGAGATGAGCACCGCCCCCTAGAGTCGGGAACAACTAGCACATATGTGCAAGAGGAACCTTTGCCTTTTATTCATCATCATTATTTAGATGTCCCTGAAGCTTGTTTCAAACCCAGCTGGGACAAGATGACTAAAAGCTTCTTCCTTTTTTTTTTTTTTCATTCTCCATTAAGATTAATCCACTTTAAACTGAATTATTGGTTGCCCCCTACGACGTCCGAAGGAACAGGGTGATCAAACAAGGCATCGAAGCGTTTGCGACTGGATGAAGAAAGATAAGGGGAGATCTGATGGAGTCCATCAAATTATGAGCGACATAGATATTCTTTCTCTCCTGCCAAGTCCGATCTCAAGGACATCTCAAACTCAACGCGAGGAAATTCAAGAGCGGCGGAAAGTTATTGCTACTCCGATATTTCCACGGCTGCAATGGTTAAATGGTGGGATTCTTGCTAGTGGTTATGACAAGAGGAGAAGCTAATTTGGAAAGGTTTTTTTAAAAAGGAGGACCGGGCAGGTTCACAAAAGCTATCAAAGGTTATTGGTACAGATGGCGATTCATTATCTCTTGAATTTGAAGCGGAATTTGACAAGCTGGTGGGTGGTGGTGGTGGCAGAAGGGCCTGCGCGAAAAGATAACTCAGCAACCCTTCGTCATGGAGTGTAAACTTTCTGGAACAGGGTGTTGGAAGAAAAATCCAGTCTGGTTGTGTTGTGGCCCTCCAGCAGCCAGTGGAGCTGGCAGCAGATTCGGACAGTAAGGAGGTTGGGGAGGAAGATGGGCCAGTCTTGGAGTCTGGGGAAGGCTCTGATGAGGGCTCTGGGTTGGAGGCAGAGAGGGGGAACTGTCTGACAGTTCTCAGCTGCCTTCGGAGTGAGACATCAGTGGTGCAGAAGAACATCTGCAAACACCACTCTCTTCTAGCATTGATGATGTTACCTAGGTGGGTCATGAATTATCTGCAAGAAAACAAGCAAGCTCAGAGAGCACCAAGGACCCCACACTTGCATTCTTCTTCTTCTTCTTCTTCTTCTTCTTCTTCTTCTTCTTCTTCTTCTTCTTCTTCTTCTTCTTCTTCTTCCTCCTCCTCCTCCTCCTCCTCCTCCTCCTCCTCCTCCTCCTCCTCCTTTCCACAAAATTACTTCCTTAAAGCATTGATGATGTTACCTAGTTGGGTCGTGAAACATCTGCAAGAAAACAAGCAAGCTCATAGAGCACCAAGGACCCCGCATTTGTCTTCTTCTTCTTTCTCTTCCTCTTCCTCCTCCTCCTCTTCTTCTTCTTCTCCCTCCTCCTCCTCCTCCTTTCCACAAAATTACTTTCTTAAGGCGTTGATGATGTTCCCTAGTTGGGTCATGAACAGTGGTGGTATTTAGCCTGTTCAGATCGGTTCAGGAAAACTGGTAGTGGCTACCTGTGGGTGGGCCCATCCTTTCTCTCCTCCTCTTCCCCCACCCTCTCTCCTATCCCTCTCTTCTTCCCTTACCTCTCTTCTCTGCTTCACACTCTCCATCTCATTTGCTTGGTGTATTTCAGCTTCTGAGCGAGCTCCATTTTTATGTTGATGGTATTTATAATTACTTTTCAATACACACGTTTAATTTTAACATATATCTTCCTCCTCCTTTTTTTTAAAAGAAATAGAATAAAAAAGAATACATATATAGTCACTGTACCTTTAACTCCCACCCCTCCTCCCTAGTTTTGGTCGAGATGAAGACCTGGTTACAATTCCCCGCTATTCTCATCATTATATTTATATAATTATACATCCTTACGCACCCCCAATTTGTGCTTCTGTCTTTAAATCTCAATATTTTCTCACTGTAAGTATATTTCATGGTCCCTCTCCATTTTACCATATCTTCGATTAGAACACCCTTAATTGTCTTTAAATAGCAATCCTTACTGTTCAATGTTCAATACAGTTCCCTTAATCTACTATATAGAATAACAAGCGGTACCCATCTCACTTTGTTCATCATCTTAAAAGTTCTATATATGTCCATCTTTCATATATTTTAATCCATGCTTAATTGTCCTTCTATTGTCCTATTCAATCAATTAGCAACTCAGTTTAATTATCATGGATAAAAGTTAATCACAAATCTCTGCTTTACAGTCTCCCCATCTCAGCTTCATATTTGCCCATATTCCATATATTTTAACCCTTGTTTAATTATCTTTGTTTTATTTACTAGAGTGATTCATCGTAGACCTAGGGCATCAGATACGATATTCTCTCTCCTTTTTTTCCCCTACAGTAACAATCCTTTGAGCTGGGTTTCGAGCTGCAATGTAAATTTCTCTGACACAGGCTTTGAAAATTTAATTTTCCCAGGGTAAGACGTTCTTTTTCAAAACAAGACAATATACCATTATTGAGAAGGTATAAAGCGAAAAAGAAAAAAAAAAACACCTTACCCAATTGTGAAAATAGTTAAATCTCTTGGTAGTTGCCTGTACTGTACATAATGCCTTTGTAGCGAAGGGAAGCATTGAAAGCACTCAGGGAGTAACCAGTTACTTTGAAATGTGTTCATTTATATATTTTACAGCGTCTTTAAACCACCCAGATTTCAACTCTGGGTAGCTTGAAACCATGAAAATCCATAGTAACAACTCAACCTGATGAAAGGAACACTCATAACAAGTAAAAGAAGTCCTTCGATTCAGGAACTGTGAGATTTTCTGGCAATCCTCTAGATCAGATTCTCACAATAGAATCCCTTACGCCACCAGGCTCAAAATTTCAGGCTTGGACAATCTGGAACTGCACCTTCTATGGTCTGACCTAACCATAGTACACAAAATTGTCTGCTACAACGTCCTACCTGTCAACAACTACTTCAGCTTCAACCACAAAAATACACGGGCAAACAATCGATACAAACTCAAGGTTAACCACTCCAAACTCGATTGAGAAAATTCGACTTCAGCAACAGAGTAGTCAACGCCTGGAATGCTCTACCTGACTCCATTGTTACATCCTCACACCCCCACAGCTTCAACCTCTGTCTACCGTGGACTGTGGGAATAATTACAGAGAAATGCTCCCACAGGATGTGCCATAGCACAGAAACAATGAAAGCGCATGGGAATGTGGAAAACAGGATGAATGAATCCTAAAAATAACTGGCCATAGGCAATTCTGGCCGCCTAAGTGATAACATTGTATGCTAATGAGTGTAATAAAGAATAAAAGGGAGTTTCGGAATCAGTTCTGAGCTCTCATCCTGAGACATCTTGCCTGAGTGTCTTATTCCTCATGAGAGACCATCACAGTGGACCTCACCCCATTCCTAAGAGATTCGTAAAGGGGGCGTGCATAAGCGCACCAACGTGCCTTCCGTCCCTGTCCTACTGTCCCCATTTTTTTGTACTCATTTCCTTTGTTCATGTCCATGTTTATAATTATGCCTGTTATTTTATACATGTTTGACAAACCAAATAAAATAGTAAATAAATAAATAAATAAACAAACAAACAAACAAACAAATGAATAAATAGATAGATAGATAGATATAAAAAGCATTAGAGAATCAATTTCTTGCAACTGTTTTCAGTAGTTTCCTATGTTCTATATAAACTGAAGCATTTATCTTTCTTTCATTCTTGGTCCCTGTAGGTTAACAATAAGAAGAGAGACAGAGAGAGATGATACACAGTTAAATGATAGAAGAGAGACAGAGACACAGAGAAAGAAAGAGAGAGACAGAGAGTGATAGTCAGAAAGTGTGACAGATAGATAAGAGAGAGAGAGAGAAATATAGGTAGGTAGGTAAGTAGGTAGGTAGGTAGGTAGGTAGGTAGGTAGGTAGGTAGGCAGGCAGGCAGGCAGGCAGGCAGGCAGGCAGGCAGGCAGGCAGGCAGGCAGGCAGGCAGGCAGGCAGGCAGGCAGGCAGGCAGTCTCTTTTTAAAAACCTCCAGTGCTGGAGCAACCATGATTCCTGGAGGCAAAGCTGTTCCACTGGTTAATTGTCCTCATTGTTAGGAAAATAAGATTTAGTTTTGTTACATGAGTAATTGCGATATATATTGCTGGATTTTGTTCTATATATTGCAACGAATGGAAGAAGGAAGAAGAAGGAAGAAAGGAAAGGAAAGGAAAGGAAAGGAAGGAAGGGAGGAGAGGAGAGGATGGGAGAGAAGGAAGGAACATGGGTGGAGGGAAGGAAGGAACATAGGGGAGGTCGAAAGGACAGAAGGGAGAGAGGGAGGAACATAGAGGAGGAAAGGAAGGAAAGAGCAGAAGGAGGGAAGGAAGAAACATGGGGAAGGAATAAATGTAGGAAGAAAGGAAGAAGAAGGAAGGGGGGGAAAGAAAGAAAGTTGTTTTCTTTTTCTCATCAGGGAAAAATGGAGATGCAACCTTTTTTTTATCTCCAGCAATTAATCACACACCAAATTACAATCTGCAATTAACACTCTGGTTGATTAATCACATTGATTCCTTGGTTAATTGTCATTGGCCCTATTCTTGACCATGCTCCAAGCAGGGTCATTCTGATGACACTGTTGCAGATCTTCACCCTGGACATGTTTTATAAACAATGTCATGGGCATATGAGATTTCTTGGGTGCATCTCAGAGTTTTCTGAGTGCCAACTGAATAATTTCTTCTTCTTCTCATTACATGTAAATCACAGAATTAGGAAGCTTGTTGGAGATGACTCTATGATCATATTGACGTTTGGGCCAAGTTCTCCAAGCTCAGTCTACTATACTTGTGAAAAAGATCCTAACATTCCAGGGGACATTAGCTGCATCTATACTCATACATATTTCACACATGTGTGTGAAAACATAAATTAAAACTGTTTTCCATCTCTTAGTCTACAGAGAGAGGGAGGGAGGGAGTGGAAGAGAGATATGGTGATAGACAGACAGACAGACAGACAGACATGGGTGGATGGATGGATGGATGGATGGATGGATGGAAAGCTGATAGCTGATAGATAGAAATAGGTAGGTAGGTAGGTAGGTAGGTAGGTAGGTAGGTAGGTAGGTAGGTAGCAGTGGTGAGATTCAGCCAGTTCACACCAGTTTGGGAGAACCTGCTGTTAACTTTCTGAGCAGTTTGAAGAGCCGAGGTGGCGCAGTGCAGGCTACTTCAGCTGACTGCAGTTCTGCAGTTCGGCTGTTCAAATCTCACCGGCTCAAGGTTGACTCAGCCTTCCATCCTTCCGAGGTGGGTAAAATGAGGACCCGGATTGTTGGGGGCAATATGCTGACTCTGTAAACCGCTTAGAGAGGGCTGAAAGCCCTATGAAGCAGTACATAAGTCTAACTGCTATTGTTATTGCTAGTTTGGTGAACTGGTTGTTGGAAGAAATCATTAGGGCAGAGAACCAGTTGTTAAATTATTTGAATCCCACCACTGGTAGGTAGGTAGGTACGTACGTACGTACGTAGGTGATAGCAATAGCAATAGCAATAGCAGTAGACTTATATACCGCTTCATAGGGCTTTCAGCCCTCTCTAAGCGGTTTACAGAGAGTCAGCATATTGCACCCAACAATCCGGGTCCTCATTTTACCCACCTCGGAAGGATGGAAGGCTGAGTCAACCCTGAGCCGGTGAGATTTGAACCGCTGAACTGCTGATCTAGCAGTAGCCTGCAGTGCTGCATTAAACCACTGCGCCACCTCGGCTCTATAGAGATAGATAGATAGATAGATAGATAGATAGATAGATAGATAGATAGATAGATAGATAGATAGATAGATGATAGATAGATAGATAGATAGATAGATAGATAGATAGATAGATAGATAGATAGATAGATAGATAGATGAGAGGATAGATGAGAGAAAGAGAAAGAAAAACAGAGTAATTGACAGAATTGGTGTTAATTCTTAGAAACAATATAGATAGTTTTTTGGAATTGGAATTGAAATAATCCAATTTCTGTGCTTTTTCCAGGTTTGGAATCACTTGCTGGAAATCAGAGAGAGAGAGAGAGAGAGACATAGAATTTCCGAGTTAATTCTGCTCAGCAGGGATTAGTACTTAATATAATATTCTTACATTCTTATTTCTCTTTCTATTTTCTAGCACCCAATTGACTGCCAAGAAAGGAATGTTAAGAAAACAAAAACAAAATCCCTTGATTTCCTCACAAGTTTCTAAGAAGACAGTCTTTCTGCAAAGACTGGCCTGACATTTTCAGAACATGTGTAAGAACTACTCCGGATTCGAAGCTACTTACGAGTGCCCTCTGTTGTCTGCAATCCTGGAAGAAAGGGAAATTATTTCCAAAAGCAGAAACCTTGCAATGAAAGAGACAAAGCGAATGGCAAAAGATTTACACCTCTGCCATTTTTATTGGCTGTCTAAAAATTGGATCATTTCTTTTCCCCGTTCAAACTTTCAGTGTAAAATATGGGCCTGTTTGACCGTTGAGATACCACAAAGAGGAGCGACCAGGTGGGTGGCCATAAACATATGCTTCAGATCTACCTTGTCAATATTTTTTGTGGCTGGCAGCTACAAATAACCTTTTTTTTTTAAAATGGAGAATAAGGGCCCCGGCTGATGAGATGGTAACGCAAGATGCATGGGGCCGTATCACAGAGGTGAGGTTTTTATGGAGAAGTCCTTGGTTCTCCACTGTGTAAAGGCTGTGCAGGAATTACACTAATTCATTCTTTGCGACCCATTGTAAACTGGTAGGAAATTACCGTATTTTTCAGAGTATAAGATGCATCTTTTTCCCTTCAAAAAAAGAGGCTGAAAATCTGGGTGTGTCTTATACACTGAATCCAGCATTTTTTGTCTCCAGAAAACCCCCTCCTCTACTAAAATAGCCATGCATAGCATTTAGGAGGCTTTCAGAAAGCTCCTGGGGGCTGGGAAGGGCAGAAATGAGTGAAAAATGGGTTTTCTCTTTCTCTTTCTTTCCTTGCTTCCCTCCCCTCTCCCTTTCTCTTTCTGTTTTCTTCCTTCCTTCCCTCCCTCCCTGTCTTTCCATTCTCCCTATCTGTCCCTCCCTCCCTCTTCCTCCTTCCTTTCTTCCTTCCTTCCCTTCCTCTTTCTCCTTCCTTTCTTCCTTCCCTCCCTCCCTCCCTCTTTCTCTTTCCTTCCTTCCTTCCCTCCCTCTCTTCCCATTCTTCCTTCCATCCCTCCATCCCTCTTTTTATTTCCTCCCTTCCTCTCCCTCTATCTCCTCCATCTTCCTTCCCCCACCCTCTCTCTCTGTGAGAAAAAACCCAGTAATGTCACTATTTTCGGTGCCATTGTAAAACAGTGAGTAGTTACTAAATGAATGTCTGTAAATCAAGAACTACCTGGGTACATACACACAGAGAGACATACACCCGTCTCTTCATTTCCTTCCTAGGTCAATGTTTTGCATGGACAAAATCCAGAAAAGATCAAATATTGAAGACTTGCTGCACAGCATGTACTGTACGCGTAATAGAAGCTAATTGGATTTATCTGCATTCCTAAATATCTAGCATAGCTGGAGGGCGTTGTGACTGGGGGTCCTTAATGGAGAGATAATCATATTTTTCCTCTCTTCAGAAGCGAAATCAGAGGCGGTTCCAGCTACTTTCCTTCCTAAAACTATTAACAGCAGCCTCCATACAGTTGCCGCTTCCATTAGAGCAGAGAATAACACTTGTAAATAATTAAAGGATCATTTTTAGGAGAATTGCTAGTATTTTTACTTAAATGACAGCCATGAGATGGTAATGAGAGGCCATTATGGATCACCAACAGTTTTGCATTCGGAGGGAGCTGTGTGGTGTCTATCTTATGGAATTTAAAGGGCGGGGGGAACGCTAAAAGATTTCTGAGAAGTGATAACAACAGAGTTATTTTCAGAAAGGACTTAGAAACTGCTTATTTTGGGGGGAGGCAGGGCTTATATTAAAGGTAAAGATTCCCTTTGCACATATGTGCTAGTCATTCCCGACTCTAGGGGGTGGTGCTCATCTCCATTTCTTTTCTTTTTTTTATTTATTTATTTATTTATTTATTTATTTTCTTAACACATATTGTATTTCCCCCCTCCCCCTCCCCCCAAATCCCCACCTCCCTTCCCTCCCCCCGACTTCCCAAAGACCATACGTGGTATAATTTTTGAACAATCACAGTCTGAAATATCTCTACATTGAACTCAGCTTCTTACTGTTACCCAAATTTAAAACAATTTAAATTATTACTGATACTAAGCATAAGCTATCTGGAGTTTTTTAGTCCCATATTTACTTTTTATGTAATCAATCCACTTTTTCCAGTCTCTTTTGTATCTCTCGTTTGAATGTTCTTTGAGATATGCTGAGATTTTGGCCATTTCGGCTAAGTTCATAACTTTCAAAGTCCATTCTTGAATTATAGGTAAATCTTTCTTCTTCCAATACTGCGCCACCAAGAGTCTTGCTGCCGTTATTAAATACAGGATCAAATTAGTCTCTGCTACTGTAAAATCAATGCATATACCCAGTAAAAACAACTGGGGGGTAATTTTATCCTTCTTTTGAAGATGTTTTGCAGGATCCACCATATTTTTATCCAAAATGCCTTAACATTACGACATGTCCACCATATATGAAAATATGTATCATCACAAGAACCACATCTCCAACATTTAGGTTGAACATTTGGATACATAGAGGCAAGCTTTTTAGGATCTAGGTGCCATCTATAAAACATCTTATAAAAATTTTCTCTCAAGTTTTGTGCTTGTGTAAATTTCACATTTCTTACCCAGATTCTTTCCCACGTTTCAAGCATTATTGGTTCCTCGACATTCTGAGCCCATTTTATCATACAATCCTTAATCAGTTCCGTTTCAGAATCCATCTGTACTAATACATTATATATCCTCTTTATATGCATTGAGCTTTGATCTCTTATTTGTTTAAACAAATTATCCTCAACTTTTACAAAGCCAATTTTTTGATCTGTTTTCCACCTAGCTTGTAGTTGACCATACTGAAACCACGTTTGAACTACCTTCTCTTCTTTAAGTACCTCTAAAGATTTTAGTTCCATCACCTCTCTTTCTGAGATAAGAAGTTGTCTATAGGTGGTTCTATCGAGTTTTTGTTCTACATTCATATTTTCAATTGCATGTCTAGGAATTGCCCACATGGGCACTTTATCATTTAGTTTATGTTGATA